>NW_012130093.1:3502264-3505121 GCF_000143395.1 Atta cephalotes | reverse complement strand
GGCTGGACATAAGAATCTGGATAGAAGCTTGGATAGAACGTGCTGGACATAATATGGATGCAAAAGTTGCAAAATGTTCCACACAATATGATGGCTTGATTTTTTTTGCAGGGCGATTTTTCAACAAGATGTTCTTGATTTTCTTCATTTGTGCATAAAATATTTTCCTCGAATGCAAGAGTTCTAACAAATCGCAGTCTGCCGCAACTAAATTTAGTTTGAACTCCGATCCGGTCCGGTCTCACGCCCGAAAGCGTTGATGAATTTTGCTTTCTTCTATTTGGTTGTCGGTGATTCGAATAAGCTGCATGATACAAGCGTGCTGCTTTTGAAGCATTGTCCTTTGTTCTGCCATACTTAAAATGAATATCCATCATTTCAAAATTTGTGTAAAAGTTAACTGTTTTTCAGATAACATAAACTAGACACGGTCCAAAGTTGAGTACAATAATCCCTGTGTAATTAGGTGGTCACATACGGGCGTCCGTGAATGAACTAAGAGACTTGGAAACTGTTATCAACAGATACAAAATAAACCTGGAATCTTTAATCTTCAATGACGAAACATGCTGAATTGTGTATTGACATGAGCCGAAGGCACATTGAACATTTATTGTAGATTTAATTTATTTTCTATTTTTCACAGAAGAAAATGCTTTATAACTCAGAAATAAAAGATTTTCGGAGTATTGTTCATTAACTTTTTGATTTATTTTAACGAGTACTATATGTCCCTAAAATTTGATACCATCTTTTGGGAATACCTTGTATTATATTATTAATTTATTTAATTAATAGAACTATTATTCTTTATTGAAATATAAATATGTTATATACAAAGTCATATGCAATTTATATGTAAAGTCATTCTTAGATTATTTAAGATCGAGATTTTTATCATGATTGAAAAAATAACATAAATTCGTCAATATAACGTCAAATTGACATTATGTATTTTATTTTAATTTTTTATTTTATTTTAATTTTAATTTTTTTTGTTTTTTTTAGGTAAGGCTTGGAGTTCTTCATCTTTCATCCTCAGAATATTCTTTATTATTCACGTCGAAATCACTTCTCACACGTGTTATATAATACGTGGATATAACACTTTATCGTAAGTCTCACAAATTATTCTTTTAATTTCTGCAGTAATTTCTTTTATTAAACAAAAACAAAATGTAATAGCAAATATACAATTTATTTGGTTCCATTTTTAAACATTTCAAAATAACCAACATTTGAAACAAATATTATTACGCTGACGTATGTGTACAGCCATCTATATGTGATCCGGCAAGCTTATGTTACAACCTAATAGTATTTTTCAAGCGACATCATAGTGGAAGAGATTGACATGGTATGCTCAGTTTGAGCAAACCTCTTTTGCGAGTCGAAGTATTCAGACCTGCAGACTGCAAAGAAATAAATGATGTTGCTACAACTAATCTCTATGCATCTTCATCAGATTCGCTATGTGTCCTTTTCTCTCTTCGTTTCGAAGCGTGGTGCAACTATCAAGCAAGTATCAAACATGATTTCAAGAATTTATTAGCGTATGTATTATGAAATTATTTGAAATAGATTTCTATTGGAATTATTCTTTAGATTTCTATTATGTGTTTTCTAGGAAAAATGGAATAATTCCATAAGTAGGATTGAGGATTTCGTTGAGTTATACGTTGGTATAAGTATATTTATAAATATATTTATAAGTATATTTATAAGTATATTTATTGGTACAAATAATACTTATTTATTTTAAATAGTAATATTTAATTATATTTATATATTTGTTCATTTATCCGGGAAAAAACGTTTTATATTATATATAATTGTATATATATATTGACATCACAATATAATTATACATAAAATATGTCTATATACAGGGTGCGTCATCAAAATCCGGACAAATCGAATAATTTTTTTAAATAAAACATTTTTAATGAAAAATTAAATATTACAAAAAATTCTTTTACGTGGTACTTAGAAGATCCCTGTAGAGCACAATTATTCGATATATCCCCCATTAGCTTGAATGACGATCTCTATTCTCAGTTTGAAGCGTTCACGCGCACGCTGTAATGTAGCGCTGTCTATGCCAACGAATGCTGTCTCAGTAGCGGTCCTTAATATCACATTGAGTCGAAACTTGTTTGTGATCCTTTCAACTATGTACTTCATACGTAGTAGTTCAAGGGATTTAAATCTGGGATGTTGGGAGGCCAGAATTCTTTGGACCAAAACATATAAAAGTCGTGCCATGAAACTGACTGGCACAACAAGGTAAATCATTTCTTTTTTTCTCGAAACCCCTCTAACGATGCACTTTAGATTAACAACGATAGGGCGCTAAAACAATCGTAAATCTCGCGTGATTGCAATTAACTATATTCCTAGCAAAGGACACCCTTTTTTTGGGGTATAAATAGAGCGAAAGCGCTTCAATACGGAAATCAACTTATCTTACGGTTCACGTTAGTACAGTCTATGAAAATTCGCATTAGTAAACACATTCATGCCAGTTCGCGTATCTTTACGCAAAAAATTTTGGACAAAATTATTATTGGGATCACTCAGTGGGCCACTGCGACTATCTTCCTGGCGTTCTTGTAGACAGTGGGCCTCCTCGTTCACATAGATTGATATCTATTCGAGATCTCGTGGACTAAGCAGCTAAACAGTAAGTCGGCCTGCCATTCCATCCGGTTATCCACACATCTCCCCCCGTAAAACACACATAAACACACACACACACACACACACACACACACACACACACACACACACACACACACATGTATGTGTATATATATATATATATATATATACACATAATAATACTACGACTAACTTA
>NW_012130093.1:3489068-3501954 GCF_000143395.1 Atta cephalotes | reverse complement strand
ATATATATATATATATATATATATATATATATATATATAAATATATAAGAAAAAAAGATCATTATTAATTTATATTTAAATATATATATATATATATATATAGAATATATATATAACTTAATATATAAATTTAATTTTTCTTAAATAAATAAGTCATTTATATTACAAATGAAAATTGCCAGCTTCCATTTATTTTGAATCACCATTCGCATTCTTTTCCCTCTAACACTTGAGATCGCACGAGGTCCAATCCCGGGTAAGTTTAGTTAAGTTTGACCCAAAAAATAAGACTGATGTTCGCACTATTCATCGGAACAGGTGTCATAGCGTTCCTTTCGGAACGTTGATATTCCGGGACCGAAAAAATGCGTACGACTCACAGGTGTTCGTCTCTGCGTGTGTACTTGTGAGATTGAATCCTATTGTCCTTCCATACCCTCTCCATTCTTCCTCATTGTCTCCTTGATCAAATTTTCAAGGGTTTGGATGTAACAGTACATACGTACATATTTACATTCATACATATATTCATACATACATTGTATTACAAAGAAAGGAAAAAAGAAATACATAATAAATACGTTAACGTATTTATTTTTATTTAAAAAATTCCTTTGCAACCACCAGTTATATATTTTCAATATATTTTGTAACGCGTAATTCTTAACATGGTGTCCGCATAGTATAATATATAACATTCAGATTAGATAAATTCCATGTTTTCGTAAACTGAAACCAAGGTCTCGATGTACAGCGTTTTCGCTCATCGTCCAAAAGCAAGTTCCACAGTCACATTCCTTTCTCTCGTTTCTTGACGTATATGATAGCATTATCTTCAAATACTGCCGTAGTAGATCAAGCGTTTCGCCTCATGGGATCCTCCCTCCATGGTGATAAGCACTTAACCAGGAAGCGCAAGATCTGTTGAATCTCAAAAATTTCCATGGCACGGAACTCATAAAAATGTAATGCGTTAGAACGATCCCTTGTTTCAATACAATCATTTCCTTTACGATAAATTTCTTGTTAACCTTGCAGATTCACGAACATTGGCACGGCTATGTCATTGAGAAGAAGATTGCAACATATCGTAGATTATTTTTATGTTGTGTCGAAGGATTTAGATGATTTCGCGCTGATTAATGGATTATACTGAACCACGCGATTGTGTATGATGAGACAATAGGTTGTAGTATTTGCAGGCACTCTTCTTCTTATATTCAAAGTTTAATCGCTCATCTACAGTGCCACTTTTAACCGATTCGTTCTGTCAAGAGCAATGATCACGAACGGGTCGTTATTACATAAAAGTCATAAAGATGAGACTCGGTTCGAAATATTTGTATCCGTAGTAGCCCTTGCAGAAATGCGCATACAAGTCATACAGAATCGCACATCTGTTTTTCTTGAAATCCAGGTTCAAGTCATAGTACGGTAAAGTTTCGCATTGGTTAATTTGCAATTGTCGAATCGATTATGTCTTCGAACATGACGTTTTTTCGACCTGTTTATACAGCGAAGATGACATAGTACGGTTTCTCGAGCTGAATAGCTGTCTTGATAGCATACTTAGTTGTGCTCTGCAAGAGCGGAAACTCGTATAAATTTCACGAGTGAAAAGATATCGGCTACTCTCCAAAGTGCGCAGCATTGATAGTTTATTTATTTTGCTCAATAACACGTGCGGCATTCGCCAATGTATTATACTTTGAATAATTCGAGTGTTGATTCTATCGCCGGAACTCTCATCAGACAATTATTGTCGTTACGCTTGTATCAAAATCAAGATCGTTGATGAGCGTTATCACCACGCGTTTGTAGTCTTTGCAAAATCCCAATAGTACGTATAGTAGTATGCAGAAATTAAAATATCCGGCAGCAGTAGTCTGCTCATTCCAGCCGATATTTCACAGAATCATTCTTCTGTCGGACGATACTGTTACTTAGTTTTTAAGGACTAGTTATGCCCACGTTTCTGTTACGGTCAATCTCCAGTTGATTTGTATCGAATTTCATCGAATATGAAAGCGACGCAATTATTTCCCACAATGCTACATTAGCATTCCTGATTACTTTGTTCTTCGTTCCTTCAAAGTAGAAAACTTTCGCAACAGTATACAGATCCTGTTGCTATATGGGTATTCTTATCTCGTCGCTGTGGCGACGAACATTGTGTTAGTGAACGGATTGTACGTGTGAGTCTCAATCTTGACGATGTGATCGTCGAAGATCGGATGATGTTTAGGATATCAGCCATCACAAAAATTGCACACCGCGAATTCTAAAGATTGTAAAAATTTAACGTTCGACGGGCTAAGTCTTCCTAATGCAGCTGGATGAACGAGTTATCCAGCGACGATGTCACCGGCCTTGTAAAGAATGCGTTATCTCTCTGCATGCGTTCCGTTCAGCACATGCATCTCATAGTTGCGTTATTATTACTATTGCCGTCGTACATATAATCTAACGATGATCTCTTCTCCTCGAAAATCGAGCAATCGGTCGTTCTGATCGATATATATCATCAGATCAGTAATGCTCCGTGCGACGATTGGCAGATAAGCCAATGATCTGCGCCGGTCGTTTCGATATCTTATATCCTGGCGGCACGTTTTTGCTGTACGTGCCTGCGATTACACTCTACACGGATAATGTTTATGTTCATTATGTTGATTGACACGTACCATCCGATTCGCGTACTATCTTCGCGGTTGTAGTATATGCTTCGACGAGAATCCCAGCAGCGATCCAATGCTGTTGAGCTTGCTAAAATTTATTTTGTTGGCATACTAATCTCGAATCTCATCATATAGTTTGCGCGGAGTTAACGGGTATTTTCTTCTGTTGTCATTACCATCATTGCTGTTATTGCTGTTTTCACTATGTCGTATCATCGGTATCAGGCGCGTCGCGGGTGTTTTCATAAAATCGCATGTTCCAAAAATTCGTTTATGTCTGGCATTTCATACGAACCCTTAGGAATTGTAATTTCTTTGTTATCTTTGGTGAAATACATTCTGTTATTCGATTTATTTACGTTTGGTATTGTGTAATAAGTCTCAAAAATCGCCAGATCGAGATCGTAATCGCCGTCACTTAAATCTATAGCAGGAAAGTTAGCCACGAAGACGATGCTTTTTCCGCTCAGCGTAAGCATCAGTGACATGATAGAAAAAGCATTCGACCAATATTGAGATTTCATGATATCGTGTCGAACTTTTTAAATTCACGCGCTTCGACTGTTAGAAACCGTAAGCACATCTGAATGCAGAAGATCTGATCGTATGTCTAATAGGACGTGTGATTGTACTCTATTGTCGTAACACCATTCCCGAAATATCGTACCAATTATTTGGGCGATCAAAGATTGCTAAAACTGTCAAAGTACACGCGGTTGTTCCTCTTTGCATATGCAACTCAATGGATATCGGATTTCGATGCATTGTTTCGATCAGATTTATCTCTTTTGTTTCGGCATGCGCCGCTCATCGATAACGCGTTACACATGAAAATATCTCTAAAATACGATACACGTATACGTCTCGCGAACTCATTCAATTGCACGTTGGTGCGCTCGAAGGAATCTTTATCATCTCTTTAGCGTTTTTTTTTTTTCGCTGCTATGTTCTGTCCGCGTTTATACGGGACGAGATACAATCCGCATCCGTATTTGTACGGAGCGAATGGCGGATGTTTCAAGAATGTATATGTCTACTACGAAATCGTACAACAGCTAGAGTATCGATATCTCGAAAATTTGTTGACGTCTATTGATAAAATCGGCTATTTTATGTTTTCCAACAGAAGCGAGGTCGTTCCATCGGTCGAGGCGCACCCAAATTCTATTTTTATATCTTCGATGACGTGGCGTGCGACAAGTAGAGTAAAAGGATACTTTTCGATGAGTCGTTATGCGAATGTCGACTGATTTTATCTCTATCAGAGGACAATAAATTAAAGCGAGAACGGGTGAGAAAGAGAAGGAATGAACCTTTCCCCCTCTACTACGGATTCCGATGACACGCTTCTCCCTTCCTAATGTTTGTAAGGCATTTCCCCCTCCCTAATTCCCTCACACATCTCACACACACACACACACACACACACACACACACGCGCGCGCGCGCGCGCGCGCGCGCCCATGCACATCGTATATGTATATGTACTAACACATAGTGAGTTAGAACCTGCCTATTCTGTTATGAAATGTCTAAGGATCACAGAAAAAAAATGTTATATAATAATAAAACTAATTAAGTAAGAGAAATCATATAATCAGTTAAAACGGATCTTAGTGCTTAAATATTTCGATGTGAATTTATATTATAATTTTTCTTCCTGGATATTCTTATTAAAAGTCTTCTTATTCCAATTCAAAAGTAATGGCAATTTTAATTCTCTGTCAAAAATTATTATTCTCCGAAAAAAATTAATGTATCAAATGAAAAATTAACCTAGATACAATCTTAATAAAATATCTAACTAATCAAGTTCAATTTTATCAAATTAAAAAGTAAAACACAAATGGTACTGTCTCTTGTTACTTATACTTGTTACTTATTATTAAACTCTTTTAAAAAAAAACGCTAAAAGTGCATGCTTTTCGTTTAAAAAATCATTTAAGCCGATTTCACCAACGCCAATTATTGTACTTAGTTGGCTGTAGAACTGATTAATCGTGTTTGCTCTTTAGTAGAATCAATACAAAATTGGCTTTTTAAAAAACATAGAAAAAGGCGCTAAGAAAATGCTTCTCGAATAAAACCTAAGTATCTAACCCAATTAATAACAACTTTAATTCTCTGTCAAAAATTACTATTCCTCGAAAAAAACTATTATATCAAATAGAAAATTAAAACCCAGATGCTACAATCTTAACTAATCAAGTTAAATTTTATCCAATTAAAAAGTAAAACGTAAGTGATACTTATCTTTTGTTACTTAACTCTAATCATATGTGTTATTCGTATAAAAGATTTGATATCAACACAACTGGTGCCAAATTAAATCCCATCAAATCAAATTAAATAAAGAATACAATTCATAATTGCATTACTTTATCCATTCAAGTGTTACCGCAAAAAGTTAAAAAAGTAAACACTTAGCGATGCTGGATCGAATAATGGAAACTATAAAAAAGCAATTCAAAAATTATAATAGCAGATAAAAAAATAAATAATAAAAGATAATTACAATTTTAATATAATAATGAATTTAATCGGAATGTTTTTTTTACACTAGATAAAAAACTAAACACTAGATAAAATAGAGTTTACTGTTTATTTCTTTTTTCTTTTTCATAACACAAGTCTTATAAATCCAAATTTATTTTTGGCCATGAATAAACCGCATAAATCGCTTTCATTATCATTTTCTAGTTTAGTTTGTTTATTAACAATTTCAGAGTATAATTCCGTTTCCATCTGATTGGCTTTTATTGTTATGTATTAAATAAATAAAGTTCAATAACGAATAAATCGCTTTACTATTATCATTTCCTAGTATATTTCTCGAAAAATTCTCGACTATTTCTCAATTTTCGCAATCAAAATATTAATTTGTAAAATGCTGAATATCCGCTATCAATAGATGCGCGAAGAGTGGGAACTGCCTGGCAAGCGCCCCGCGCTCCGCGAACCACCAAATAACTGGAATGTATAGATATCCGAACGCCTCTAGACGCCGCCAGACAATGCAACTGTACATTTTTCCTCTGGTCGACGACGTTAATAAAATTAAAGATTTCAGATTTTGCATCGCATATCTCCGCTCGTAGGGCGTAAAGAAAAAATAAAAATACTTTCATTATATACTTTGAGCGGATACAATTAATTGAGCACTTAGAACCTAATCAGTTCAGCTCTTATTGAAATACAATAATCTCAATCCCTGGCAACTCGCCGGCTGTAAAATAGCCAGATAGTATACACTATCTTAGCGTTGAGACACTACCAATGTCTCCAGATATCCAATTTCGCAAACCGCTCATCAGAATCTTTTTCAATTTAAAGGTAACGAATACTACTAGAGTAATGAGTATAGAAAATCACATATTTTTTTGCAATAAAATTATTAGCAATTTTTAAAATTCATATTAACATCTAATTATTACATTCTTAATAGTAGTCGAGATACTTAATAGTATGAATATTAATTAATAAATTGCTTATATAATAAATGATAATTCTGTTGATGATTCATGAATTTCAAGACTGAAAAAGATTTTAGCGCACGGTTTGTAAAATTGGATGATATCTATAAATTCACATCGGAATATTTGAGTCTAAGCTCCGCTTCGACTGGCTATTTCTCTTACTTTAATTTATTCTCATCGATTAAAATTTGTATTTAATTTGAGAATTTAAGAATAATAATATTGATATTTTAAAGGTAGTTTTAAATAAGGCAAGTATTAATTAGAACACGCTTGTACAAGCATGAAAGTACGAAGCACGGACAGCGAGAATGTCGAATTAAATGAGTTACTACCAATTATATTGTCTAACGATGCTTTAGAGAAAGAATTCGATGACATTCAACGAACGGTAATCGGTCCTGACATTGGTGGAAATGAGCAATCTACAAATAATGTTGAAATTGAGGAAGCGTCGACATCAAAGAAAACGTCAAATCGAAAAAGAAAAGAAAAACCAAGAGTATCAACAGAAAATTTGTCAAGTACGTGTAAGACATATAGTAAATTTTCAGATGTGCTTTACTTTATTTACTGTTCTGTACGCAATTCTTTATTTGAGCAATGGTTTTTACAAATCTCAGATGAAGACGCACAATAATGGTACCGATTATTGCAAGTTTCCCTAATAAAAATTTTTTTCTCAAAATTTTAATACAGATTGAAATACATTCAGCAATATTCAAATGTATATATATATATATAATCAAGACTACAATCAAAAAGGCATGGTATATACAGTGATATATAGGCAATTGGAGTCAATGTACTGGATGTAAGTTGCTGATACTCTTTTAATATTACATCAATTCCTTCATATACTTAAATAATCTTCTAATATTTGATCAGTTCACTTCATATAAACTTAGGATGTTTCGATTCTATTTTTTGAGTCATCTTCAGCTTTCGCAATTTGATGTAAATTCCAGTAACATATCCGTGGTAGAAATTTAACTCATCTCAGTTTACATCTCAGTTTATTCAGTGGTAATGAAATAATATCCATCCTATGATAAGATCATATTAATTTGGATATAATGTGATTCAAAATAATAATATTAACAGACGAGTTCCTCGGTTGTAGTTAAAAACATATAACACTAGCATCGCTTAGAATATTCAAATGTATATTTTTTTCTCAGAATTATTATATATGGGATGAGCTTTTTTACATTTTTCACTGATAAATTCTGAAATATTTTAAGATTTGTATGAAAAAAATCTGAGAAATTTTTTAAAAAGTAATAAAATTATACAGAAATTCCGCAAAAGAAAATAAATTAATATTTCGCATTTGACATAATTATAAAATGACATAATATGTTAATATTAATTAATGTTAATATTAATTAAGTATTTTAAATATGCACAAATGATTTTCTGTGTTAGTAGTACCGAAGGAAATGCTTATTCGAACTGCGTTTCAAGTCAGATTTAAATGGAGGAAACGTTTCGAAAGAATTTATCCTTCAATATACATAAAATTTGCTGAATATGTTTGCGTATGTTACAGACATTTTCTTTAAATTTGACATTAGAAGATGTATCTTTTCGAAACTGCACGGCTTAAATTAAGAACAGAAATATTTAATATTTATTCAATAAAAATATTTTTCTGTACAAGAGTATTTCAATAAAAAATATAAGACGATATTAGCAGCTGTTAACCCTGTGAAAAGGATCATTCTGTATGATCTGGATAAAAAATTAATGACATAAAAAACTTTGATAGCCAATTGTACAATGGGAATACCAGACGGTAATATTAATGAAATTAAATATGATTTGCCGCAGATTTCTTCATATTGAAGCAAAAAATTAAAACCTCCCGCAAATGACGAGAATTTGGCTCGTAAACTGACATTTTCAATCGAGAATAACTTTATGATGCAGACACAAATCGACTAATGTTTCTATGGGGTTATGTTGACAGATGCCCAAGTTTATTGTATGATGTCTATGATCTATTTATTTCGACCACCATTTACCGCTAAAGCCATCTATAGGAAAACGGCAGAAGCAAAGTTGTACACCTAATAAATTAATACGTTTCACATGTGCAAAATGGCCCTCAAGTTTTTGTGTTAATTTAACACAAAGTGTTAAATTATAATATATTACCATATAGTAGAAAGAAACACAGATAATATATATAAAAATTCCCACAAAAAAAGATAATAATAATACAGTTTGTAAATAAACTGTGAAAGCATTTTTTTCGATATAATTAACGATTTCGATATAATTTATAATATTAAATATATGAAATTGATATTTCATTCATTCATCTAAAAATTCACTTTTTGAAACACATTTTTTAATTATTTGTTCTCTTACTAATAAATGACGTTATTTTGATATTAAGAAATGTCATTTAAATATCAAATTAATAAAAAAATCTTTAAATAACATAATCATATTATGTTAAATTAACACTCAAATAGATAAAAAAATTAAACAATCTCTTAAAAAAAAACATGAGTAGTGTTACGTCACTGCGTGTGTTCCATTTATTGATATTTTTGAATTTAGATATTTTCGCATTATGAATTACTGTGTTAGGATATAATGATTCTTGTTACTATCTCATCGTTGTCACCAATTATGTTATTGTATTATGAATTCTCATAATTAAGAATAATTACGTTAAGAATAATTAATAGTCACGGATTGAATACTTTGGCGTTATATTGTGCGTCGCGTCGCTGCTGAGCGCTGAATGGGGGGAGGAGAGGGGGGGAGAGAAAGAGACGATCTGGCGCGGCGCGCGAGCAGGACATATGATTGGAAGAGTGGCAGAGTGGTTATTAGGGTAGAAGAGGTATAATCAGAGTGAGAGCGAGTCTCAAGTCGAGCGGCAAATCATGAAACTGCTAGTACCGACGTATCGCATGCTATATGAATCTCTTATGATAATTGATTTATTATAATTGACTTAGAATTTTAGATTAAAGTTCTCTTGAAATAGAATTCAGCATTGTTCTTTATCAATACGAGATCATGAATTATCTGATTGAGCAATTTTTGAATTATTTGTTGAATTTATTATTGGCGTTAATTTCGGCGAATAATTGTAATCGTAATAAATATCAAATTGATTAGAGTTCATTTAACAAGATAATTGATGATAGATCCAAAGAAATCAAGCCATTTCATCATATTATATCCTTCGGGAGGAGATGGAGGAATGGATTGAATATAATGCCATATTGAAGTTCGAATTACTGAACTGGCTGGCACGCTGGTCATATTGAAATTGATGTGAATTCCTTAGTTGTCACTCTACCGAAAATGTTTTGTTTAAATTATTGACGCAATTGATTGAATAATTGCACAAAAAACAGAATAGGAAATAAATTGTAGAAAAAACAAATAGTAATGAAGGGAAAAATTGAGCAGCTCCTACGAGCGCGGTCAACTCGAGGGGTATGGGAAAGAGGAAGCTTGAAAGCTGCATACTTCCTTCCCTTTGTATGTATTGCAAATATTGAGAGATATTCTAAATGAGCTGCTGAATTGCTCGGATTAATTCGAACTAATCGACGGGCTCGATTTTCGCCCCGTTTGTATAGGCGCCAGTCGGTGCTCGCGAATCAGAAGGAAGGGGGAGCTCTCGAATTTTCCGGAATTGGCAATATGTGCCGAATTCGGAAAATGATTTTTCATATGAAAATACTAGTCACATCGGAAATTCGGCACGATTGCCATGAATTCAATTTAGAACTGATGGGTCAAATTAGTTAATTAATGGAATTTTAAAGTAATTAGCAAATTAAATTTTGGGCCTTTCTCCGGCCTGGACCGCGCTGCTCCTTCGTCGACTCACTATTGGTCGGCACTCGCTAATGCGACAAATTCGTGTTTACTTATCTATTCAAGCTAATTGAAGCGGTCACGATGGCTAAAAGATAATAAATCAAATCAAAAATATATTAACGCTAGATTTCGAAATTAACAATATTCTCAGCCAGAGCTGAAATCCTATTAAGAATTCGGAGCGACGAACGACACGCGAGTGATTGATGCGTGATAACTTATTCTTATTCTGAGATTACAGGTTGAGATATTTTGATCAGATTAGTTTTTCTTGAACCTCGTGTAGGATGACAATGACATGACAGTCTCAACATATGGAAACGATTTTTTAACTCCGCGTAGAGTTATCCTGCCTGGAATTTTATCGCCACGCGGAATACATCGGCACGCGGCACACGTCTCACGCTTCGATTGGCTTTTGCAACGCGCGTGTCATGCGGTGTCGGCATGACAGAATCACTACGCTTGATAAGTTTCTCGCTAGGAATATCAGCAATTAATTAATAGAAATATTAATTAATAGAATTTAGATAAATAATGTGAGATTAAATAATAACTCAGCGCGAGACGAAAAGACAAAAAAAGAAAGTAAAATTATATTTCTACGGAGGACGTAACAATGGACTGTTTCCAACACAAGTGCATAAAGTATTTTTACTTTGCGCTGATTGATGACATGATTTATTTAAATTTATAGATCAAGTTCATTTGAATTTTACTATGTGGAGGGACATGTCTTAACGAATGCGTAAAAAAAATTATGATATCGATATTTTCCAAAACAATGGAAATAAAATATTTCTGGTTCCTTTCACTTTTGGGAGACACACCTGTGGTCGGAAAGTAAGATTTCAGTAAAACACATACTTATTAATATTTGAAGAGTTAGTTGATCATATTTTATTATTGATGAAATATTAATAATGGTGTAAAATGGTAAATGGTGTAATTAGTGGTGTAAGAATTTTCACAGAAATATTTGTTTTGCAGGTGCATTGGAAAATGAAGGATGGAAATGTTTGGATGCAACGAAGAATTTAAAAAAATATCTATCGTTATAATCGTTGGCTATCTGGTGCTTCATAATGGAAAATGGAAAAAGAAAAATTCAGCTGCAGTAATTTCAATTGTACGATATACACGGCGTTCGAAATCTTGTTGATTGATGAAATCTTGATAAAAGGTTTCATATATCTCCAATATTAAGCGAAGTGTAAAAGTCCGAATCTACGCGAGGATCTGAACTTTTAAACATGAAAGAATTATATGCGTATTAAATTAATACCTGTAAATATCTTTAAATATTGAGAGTTTAAGAAAAATAATATGCGTAACGCCGCTTTTAACTATTGTATTATACGTCTTTGCAGTTATTTTTACGAATATTTCATTAAGCAAACTGTATAAGTCCGACTCTACTCGAGGATACTCTGAACACAAGTTGTATAACATAATAATGAGTTTTATATAATAAATTGTCACATATGTGTAAATACACGTGTTCAATTAGTCATCAAATAATGCCGTATAATTAAAGCTAATGTTAAATAAAATGTTTGTTTTTTGTAAAACATTTTTGTTAAAGCGCAAGTTCGATTTGTTTATTATTCACACTGACATCATGGTTTTTTTTTAAACTATTCTTGAGACTACTGAGACCATTCTCGAGACCTGGTTAGCACATTATGATTCTATATAGTGTTTTAGTATATGTTTACCAGTGCTGTCCCACATCATAGGCTGCCAGAACATTGGCCGACAACTTCCATAGCAACGGCTAGGCATTGGTTCTTACCTTAACACCCGACTTGTCTGTATATATAAAATGCCAGTTATTTTATAGCACTGACTGGCAGAACGTTGGCCATAGTACTGGTTCAGCACTGGCTGTCAGACTGTTGGTCGACAACGGTCGACCAACTGCTATAGTAACAGTCAGATATTGGTTCTCATCTTAATGCTCGACTTTATATATATATATATATAATAAAATGCCAGTTATTTTATAGCACTGGCTGACAGAACATTGGCCATAGTATTGGCTAAGCATAGGTTTTATTAGAGCATTAGAAACATAGGTATTCGCATTCACTATTTTTATTTCTTTTCCCACTTCTTGTCCCTATTCCATCACTGAGCTATGACAGATTATGGCCATTACAGATTATGATTTGCTGTTTGAAATTTTATAGCTCTTTTCATTTTTGCTTTCAAAATCAGTTGAATATCTATCGTAATATTAGTGCAGGACTTGCAGAGTGTCTGGCATTCAGGTTATTTCAGATAAGGTGCCAAATATGTCAATTTGAAGAAAAGAATTGAAATTTCTCATCTACGAGGAAGTATAGTGATATTTATTCACAAGACATGTATTTATTTTACAGCAAATTGTCGACGAATATTATCCGCAGGAAATTTAAATAATTGAATATCTTTTTCCTAATCTATTGATACAGTTTACGCAACAAGGCATTTTATAAATTTTTTGCCTTCGTTAATATATAATATTTCAGTTTTTTAATATTTTTCTTTTCGTCTCTTAGTCTTATGGTAAAATTTTGAAGAAGCGGAAATACATAAATACGAAGCTACAAGGTTTTCATAGCTTAGAAGCTATAGCTATATATAATAGCTATAATCTATAACAATCGTAACGACCATAACCTTTTCAGCGGCGGAATGGGAACAGAGCAAGGAGTGAGGAAAAGAGTAAAAATGGCGGATACTCACGTTTATAGTGCCTTAATTTTGTTGTAATTCTTATATGAGTATAAATTAAATTCGTTTGCTTTACTAAGTTGGTACACATGTACACGTTCCTTCAAGCCATTTGAGAATGATAGTTGTTTATGACACTCTGTATATGTGCACACACAC
>NW_012130093.1:3483384-3488620 GCF_000143395.1 Atta cephalotes | reverse complement strand
ACACACACACACACACACACATCTATAAAATTCCATCTTTTACTAATGCTAATTAAGAATCAATTCAAACATTAATAAAAAGGGAAACAAGAGAAATCAGTACATATTCTGATTTAAAACAAATTTCATTTAACCTTTTAACCAAATGAAAACTACTTTTTATGGCTAGGTGCTTCTGGTATACAGAGTCATTAACAATATTGTATAAATAAAATAAAAAATAATATAATGGACTATAGATAGACGAAAAAATCACTCTCAATAAGTTATCAGGTTTATAGATTTTTGTTAAACCATAAGTTTTAGGTATATTACAATTGGTGATAATTAACCTTCGATATGTGGATTCATTAATATAATTTTTGTTTTTCCATCTGATGAGTAAGACGCATAAATCTTAAAGTTTTTTATAAGATCTTTTTCAATACTTAAATAAGTGCTAGAGTCTGAAAAAATTTCTTCCATACTTAAAATGTAATTATCTTTATTCAAAATATTTTCTTTATAAAACTTTCAGCTTTACTAATGAGCATAAATGATAGGGTGATATTCAACAAATTTTTTAGTTGAATGTAGATAATCCATTATCAATTTTTCATTTTGATTTAATATTAAAAATTTATTATGGAATTTATTAAGAATCTGTGTGGAATTATTTCTAACAAAGTTATATTGTTAGGACTATATTGTTAGGACTATATATATTGTTAGGATTACATTATTTTCTATGTACTTTATAAATTCAACTAATGTTCTATCAAAATTGTTTTTATTAATAGATAATTCGAACTTTTCTTCTAATTGTAATAGAAATTGTATATCTATTGAAATATCAATATTGTTCAAATTTATGAACCATTTTTCTTGTATTATATCAAAAAGAAACGCCTCGCCAAATTCATCAAGAGGAATATGAATTTTTTTTACCTCCCTGTGTGAACAATCAGAAATATTGTAAACGATATTGTGTCAAGTATTATTTGAAATTTTAATATTATCATCATTGTTACCGAGCAAACATAAGAAATAAGTTTAATTTGAGATTTTAATTTAGTTTTTTTTATTTTTATTATCATTCAATTTTTTTTATTGATTCTATATGTTTGCTAAAAAAAATAAGAATTGTTAATATAATCTTGATACTTAAAAAATTCACCTTCAATGGAAATCGGTAAAACATAAAGATCATGTTGGTAATATTGAAAATTTTAATTCTGGTTAAATATAAGTGTTGATAAGCATCTTTTAACTTCAAATGCAAAATTGCGTTTACATTATTGAATAATTTCTAACTATTTATAAAAAATCTGATTATAAAGAGTAAAATTATTTAATTTGGTAAACCTATAATAAATGTGGAGGAACTATATTTAATTTGAGATATGTTTTTAAACATTTGATACAGATTCTAAATTACATTTAATTTTACAAGATTGCATTGATTTCTTAATAAATTACAAATCTTTGTTCCAAAATTGTTTCTAATAAAAGAAAAGATAGATCTCATAAAAGGAGAACAATTTGAATCAATAACGCTTCATTTCGCTCGCGTATATTAAATAAATAATAATTATAAGTCTTAATAAAAACAAATTAATAATAATAGTAAAGTAGAAGAGCTATCAGCCAAACAATAAATTTTTTGATCAAATATTTAATCAAAAACAGTACAAATATTCGATCAAAAACAGACATATATTTCGACACCGATCAATTCAATCAGTATCAATGTTAAAATAAATTAGAATTTGAATTGTGACATAAATTAACGATTATGTGTAAAATATTACATAAGTAGCATATTATTATTTATTTATGGTTCAATAAAATTATTTTCAAATATGTATCTAGCTTTAGATATTTCAACAAAACCGTTCTTTGCGTGCGATACCAAAGACTCTTGGTTATTTAAAATAAGGGGACTAAAGGATTGGCATTTTCAATGGCGTCGCGAGGCTGAAAGATGAATTGCGAATTCCCGAATCGAGATTTCTTTTGCAGTGAGTCTCATGTTTCAGAGGGTAGAAAGTGAATACCTGGAATAGGAAAGACAGCAAGTTTTGTTTAGAACCATCGGCCATGTATCGTCGCAAAATGGACGTGTATGAGTATGCGCGCGCAACGCGCACCAGGTGATCGTCGGTGGTGACGATACTTTTAGCCTAGTAGGCAGCTGGTTGAGGGGTGATTTTATCGACCAGGATACGCGAATCTCGAAAAGGTTCAGTAGTCGCAGGAACTCCACCCCGTCAAAACAGCTTTTAGTAAGCGTTTCATGCGCGAACGCTTCTACGATTACTCCGTTTCTTCTCCTCTTTCTCCTTTTTCTTTTTCTTCGTTCTTCTTTCGATCTTTTCAGTATTATTTTCCAGCCTTGCTTCTTCCTTTCCTTTCCGTTTCCGCGGAATATCTTGTGACGGCCGCAACAGAAATACGACGCGAGCAGAAGAGGTGCCATATTCTCACATACGAGCAATCCTAGATTCAGCTGCACGAAGTAAGTAAAACACAACACAAAAAAAATACGAAAAAATAGATTTTATATTTATGTGTAAATATTACATGTAAATATTTCTGGAATATATTTCATATTTGAGATGTTGCTTATTCGATACAGTTATCAACTTTTTCAAGTTGACTCCTACAACATGAACGTACCGAAAGATAAATACGTCATAGTACGTGTCTTCTTCGAATTACGTTATTGCAATTCTTTTTTTGATTTCATATCTATAATTCGAGCTCTAATCGATGTAAGATAACATTTACGAGAAAGTATTCAGATGAAGGTTTGCACGAATCTCTATATATCTATTATATTTTCGTTTATTTTTTCAGGAATAAATATGAAGCAAAGAATATTCGGATATAAATATATAAATATATAAATATATAAATATATAAATTATAAATTCGATGCATTTCTCTTTCTCTTATGTCTAATGTTGTATTTAACATCGGATTACATTTATTAGTTATAAGATTTAGTGCAGAATTTTAGTTTGGATTTAGAAGACGCTATATACTATTATACGTGTTTAGAGAGGACTCGATATAGAACATCTGATTCGGCGCTTATCAATGAAGCATGAAATTTTCCCTTGGAATATGATCAATGATTGAGTATGATCAATGGTGATCCATTTGTCGATTTTCCGAAATTTTAGTGGAACATGTGCGACGTCGTTCACGTTTGACTTAAGATAGAAAAGACAGAAGAAATAAAAATATCGAATACAATAAAAATAAAAATCAAGAAAATCAAGAATTCTCTATGCAAGAATTCATTCATATCTTAAACCGAACTGGGCGCGAAATACAGATTATACATCATACCACCAAACGCACGGGATGCACTCAAGTGATATATAGCATTTATCATCTGTCACGTTCGCGATAGTCGACAAATATTGATACATCCGCTGAAAGCTTACATTTCCTCTCTTGAGTCCAGCGTTGTCAATATTATAACAAAATCGCGATAGGAATATACACGAGGCGTCCATATGGCGTGCAGTAACCTCGATTATCGGAAACTGTTACAGCTATACTTTTCTGGAGCGCAACCAAATGGAATATCAACGACGAACCAGCGTTACAAGCCCAAGGCAAGCGGCGAGTCAATGCACGAGGAATCGATGCTATAAATTTATTCTTCATTTCCTTCTTTTCTTTGCCTCTCCATTTTTTGGAGAGCTCAATCGGTTGATTAAACGTCACTATAAAATGAAATATTATCGCAATCACAAAAATTGTTGTCGCGGGAAGTGAACATGTTGTTTTTCTGAATTTATACATTCAAAATAGCAGTGGCAATCATAAAGGTGACAACTGCTTATGTAAGTTTCATATGTAAAATTAATATATGTAGGTACATAGTTGAAATAATACACATAGCTGAATAAACAGGGATTTTATATATAAATGCAAATAATATTAATTATTTATTATATATAAATAAAAAATTGATTATTCAACTATATTAATTCTACATAAAAAACTTATATAGTTATCATCTTTATAGTTGCTACTACTATATCTTATTCTTTGAATGTATTTGAAATAAAATCGCCCTACTTCGGCCATTGTCTAACATAGAACCAGTCCGCAAATTGGTATCGTCCAATGTGAACCACATCGACGCTGCATGGAAATTTATATTAAGTTAAATCTTGAAAATATCCTGAATCCCTTTTTAAAAAAAAGTTCAAAGAAAGGAAAAATACACGTAAATTTGTATGAAATCAAGCGATATATAGATATGGAATGAAATCAAGCGATATATGAATTTATAAAGTTATGTTGAGTATCCTTTTCTTCTCTCACTCGCTATCTCTTTAAAAGTCTGGCAGAAATCCAGATTATGAGATAGTGGTAATATTAGTTGCACATTTGAGAGCGTCTAATCTATAACTCGGCCTACTGTATACGACGCACGTGGAGCTGCAACCATGACATCAGAGGAATCAGGCCATCGTTCCACTTTGCGCCATTCTAAAGCGATAACGGTCATATCTGACTATTTTGTGCGCGTACACCGCACCGTGCATGATTTAGAATATTCACAAAATTGAGAGATCCTTCTGTTCGACCTTCGATACTTTGAATGGCTCAACACAGTGAAATTAAAATCATTTAAATCTCTACAAAGTGATGAGATGGCATAAAAAGATGTGTTTATCTGTTTATCTGTTTATTCTCGCGTTGTCTATGAACACATACGCGAAATTATACTTATCATAAGCGTCAATGAGAACTAATATATCTCTTGGATTATGAAAGAAACGAGAGAGAGAGAGAGAGAGAGAGAGAGAGAGAGAGAGAGAGTACTTTTGTCATGCGTTTTTTAGCGGTTATACATCTGTATTCGATCCGTGCTTCGGTTATTCAATAATCGAGGTACAAAGGCCATCGCCCCTCTCGAGAACATATCTAGGTCACTACTAACCACGTTTGCCTGCAGTAATCGCTATCGTCATTCGACTACCAAAGCAATCCTTGCACTTACGGAAACGACTGCATAATATTTCAAGCATCAATTTCTCGATACAAAAAACCATTCAAGTCGCACATCCCCTAAAATTTGAACTCTATCTCGATTTTGTGTGTGTGTGTGTGTGTGTGTGTGTGTGTGTGTGTGTGTGTGTGTGTGTGTGTGTGTGTGTGTGTGTGTGTGTAGTGTGTAGTGTGTATGTAGTATATATATATAGTATAGTATATATATATATATATAGTA
>NW_012130093.1:3480584-3482995 GCF_000143395.1 Atta cephalotes | reverse complement strand
TATACGTAACTTAACTTACTTAACGTACGTAACTAAACGTAAACTAACTAACGTACGTACTACACTACTACTAACTAACTACTACTACTACTTACTTAGTGTGTGTGTGTGTGTGTGTGTGTGTGTGTGTGTGTGTGTGTGTGTGTGTGTGTGTGTGTGTGTGTGTGTGTGTGTGTGTGTGTGTGTGTGTGTGTGTGTACATGAAAAGGTTTTTTCAAGTGTTTAAAATTTAACTAGATACATGTACACAGATCAGAAAATAATTTTGTTAGATCATCAAAATAATTATGTAGGATGCTCAAACTGGTTGCTAGTGTCAAGGCTTTTTGCAGCATTTCTCATCATATTTGAGATTCCTACGTGGCTACTTTGATGATTTAATAAAATTATGCAGATCTATGGATGTTTTCCAATTACTGGATACATTTTAACACAAACATAGAGAAGAACAAGAATGTTCAAAGTATAACAATGTACATAATCAATTGGAATATATATGTTGAACACGATTTCATAAGAGGAGTGTTTGGGGAGACTATTAAATAAGCTATTGTGCCATTCTATCTTCATCGTTTATTAGTCGTTTATTAAAATAGAGATAAAATGACAAATAGTGTTAATTTTCTCTTCTATTAGCATCTCTTCAAACGCACCTTAAATATTGCTCCGCCTGTATTGGGATGTGATCAAGTTACCACTACGAATGCTTTGATTAACCAATCGAAAGAAAGAATTTTACTAATTGATCCATCAAAAAATATTTTGAAGCATTCGTAGCGGCAACTCGACTTTTAAACGAAAAAATAGCAAAACGCTACTCTATGCCGGTTACTCTATGCTCTTCAATCTATTTATAGCCACTGTGATTAGTTGACATATAATTGTTACTAGAAAACACAAGCTTACACAACTGATTAGTTCTCGTGCTGAGTACATATGTAACTCCGGCAAATACGTCGCGCTAGGATTTATGTCGCAGAAGTCAGAAAAAATAGAAAGAGTAATTTTCCTGCAATTACTCTCTCTCTCTGTTACATGCCTTTATATTATATTAGTGTAGTGTTATGATTTCAACTTCTTACTGTTAATATTAATGAAATTATTGTGAATTGAATCGATTTGTCATTGTAATAAGTAACACCATCATAAATTATTATCTACATAAAATGATTACTGTAGGACGTATAAAAGATTTAGTGGTTATTTCGTGATACATACGTGTGGAATAGTAAAGCATGTTGTGTAACAAAATATAAGTGCTTTGCTTTCGTATTCTTTGTTTAGTTTGTTGTCTTGTGTACCCCACCTGTTTGAGATATATGGCATTTTTAGCGGGATTATGCCCAAAGCATACAAAGTGCGTAGATTGAATTCAGTGCACTAAATGCAATAAACATTATATGAAACATATATCTCATGTCATAACACTTGTAATATATGTAGAAAGATTGTAATTATTATTTATTACTTTGTATACATATTCATCATTCTTATTCCTTAATAAAATTTTATAAACGTTTTATAAATTATTATTATTATACGTTTTATATGCATTATTTGTAAATTTTTCATGAGCCGTACATACCTTTCTTCCCTTTATAAGTAGCCATATATCCTATCTGTATGGGATATACGACAAAAATGCAAGGATTTCAAAAAGTTTATTTTTTAATATAATATGAAAAATAAATATTTCGGTTTCCTAATATTTTTTTCATAATAGTAGACAGTACAAAGTTTTATTAATATAGTTCGTTATTTTAAACATAGTAAATAACATAGTAATACTTAATAAATTAAATTTTTGATATGTGCGGCATATATACCGGAGTTACCTTATAGTGTTGCGATGGTGGAACGCAACTTGTGTCACTTGGTACATGAAAGTGTCTAGATTTTGAAAAGCTATTTAGAGTTTTAGAAAAATTTTTAATGATAATTTTGGAATTTGTAAATATTTTAGAAAAATTGCATTCTTTCTATGTATAAATACTCTGTATACATATATTGCAGTACATATACAGGATAGAGTATTATAAGCTCCTTAAGGAAACATTTTGATATATCTAGCATACTGAAGAAAAAATCTTTTGCATACCATTTATAATAGATTTGTTGATGTTTTATATATTTTATCGAAATTGATTATTTTCATGTAAATGTTGAAATAGTGCTCTTATTATTCGCTCATATTAACCTTCTGGTTATAGGATAATATGAATTTCCTTAGGGGTAATATGAGCACAGGAAATTTTTTTGTAAGAAATTATGCAGAAAAATTTATATATATATATAGATTTATACACACACACACACACACACACACACACACACACACACACACACACACACACACACACACACACACACACACACACACACACACACACACACACACACACACACACACA
>NW_012130093.1:3470008-3480564 GCF_000143395.1 Atta cephalotes | reverse complement strand
TATACAGAGTGTGTACATCCTTAATGGATGATTTTTTGGAAAACATGACATCTTGTCCTGTAGTCTTCGATATTGTTTATACTCCGCAAAAGGTTGTTCTTTGGGAAAAAAATATAATGGCCCATATTTTTTTGTGTTTCTTTAAAACAAATTGTTTAGTCGTGGTACTATTTGCAATTACTCGACATTTTGAAAACATCAATTTTATCAGGTTTTTTCTCCCATGTAAATATTTAAAAAAATATCACCATAACAATTTCTTTAGAAAAATTCTCTACTTTTTAATAAAAATAGTCTCGATTGTTTTAAATTTTATAAAAGCAATGAAAATCTAATTTATTATAAATTTTCGAAAAAAAGGCATTTTTTTCATAATCTTAGGCATTTATATTGAAATTAATATTTTTTTTGGAAAGATAATTTTTTACATAAGAAACCATTTCATTTAAATTGGGAACCAATTTAGTTCAATTGCAATAAAATAATTTAGTAAATCAAGAACAGTAAAAAAATGTTTGATATAGGATAGAGTTGATTAAATCGTACCGACGATTAAATTGTACCTCCTTGTATTTTCTGAACAAAACATTTTTTTTTTTTTTTTTTTTTTTAGAGATGACACTAATGTGACGCTAATAATATCCCAAGTAGAATAAAAACTGAAAAATATTGAAAAAATTTTTTCCATAACGTTGAGTAAACGTTTTTAATATATAATATTATAAGTATCTGTATAAGAAACATTAGAAATAACGATTAATTAAACATTTATGAAACCGATATAAAAACTAATATAAAACGTTTTTTTTTAAACTGCAAAAGAATCATTTTAAAACATTTATCTACAAGTTTAGCTAACGTTTTTATAACATTTATATAACCCATTTTTATAACAGGTCCCGGACGTTCACTGAAAAAAATGCATATAATTTGATATGGAAGTTACATATAGGGGAGACCGGGACAAGTTGTTTCATGAGGTAAGTTGTTAAAGTTAATTTTTTTAGTTGTCAAGTGGCAGCACATTTTTATGAATTTTCATATGTGATTTTTATAATACAATTTCATTTAGTTTAGCCGCCATATTTGAACTTTAGACTTTTAAGCATATTTTCTTGATTTTCACTAGAAGTAAATATTTCATTGTATAAATCGCTTGTGTTATTGTATAGGGTGCGTCACCAAACTCCAAACAAATTTCAATTTCAATTTTCTGCTATATTGTGCCTCCGCCAGAGGTTAGCATCCGAAAAAACCTGATGTTCTAGTAAACAATCATATTCTCAAAATGACCGCGATGTTGAACCAAGCGGAGTATAATCGAAGACTCGCGATCATCGAAGGCCTTCGCTGGGCGCTTAGTAATGGAAATAATTCAGTTCTTTGGATATCCGAGATCAATCATTTATGATGTTGTGGCAAAATATACGACTTTAGAACAGTCCAACAAGGTTCCAATATGCCAGCGAAGAAAGATAGTCACTCGAAAGAATGCAGCGCGAGGATCCCAGCAGTCGATGAAAAGGCTTTCGGATGACCCAAGGCAATTGTTGCGCGTTCTGATGGATTTAGTGAAGCTGTGAATGGAAATTGTGGCGTCCAGAAAGCCATATGTTTTACAGCAGGACGGTGCACCGGCTCATACGAGTTATTTGATTCAAAATTGGTTCTCAGACAACATCGATATGTTTTAGTCCAAGGAATTCTGGCCTTCCAACAGCCCAGATTTAAATTCCCTTAGACTACTATGTGTGAAGCGTAATTGAAAAGGTCACAAACAAGTTTCGGTATCCCAATGTGACGTCATTAAGGATCGCTATTGAGGCAGCATTCATTGGCATGAACAGCGCTACATCACAGTGCGTGCAAACGCTTCAGATCGAGAATGGAGGCCATCATTCAAGCTAATGAGGGATATATCGAATAATTGTGCTCTACAGGGATCCCTCAAGTGCCATATAAAAGAATTTTTTATAATATTTAATTTTTCATTAAAAATATTTTATTTAAAGAAATTTATTTAAAGAAATTGTCCGAATTTTGGTAACGCCCTGTATGTAAGTTAAAGTTAGAGATACGTGATTATCTTTTTGTATATTTCTTTTACATACATTTGATTATAATAATATTTTATTTGAATTGATATATGTACTGATTTTTTATTTGTATTTTTTCGAATTGAAAATGGATGATTGGGGCAAGTTGTTACACTTTGATCGGGACAAGTTGTTACAGTATAACAACTTACCTCATTGAAAACAATTTTTTTTTACAGAATGATGCACAGACTTATATAAATAGATTGCCTACTTCGTTTCCATGTTTGAAAAACATAACGTCGGGCAGCGCCATATTTATGTTCAGTCCACTCTCACATATATAAATCATACAGATAATTAGTGTTTTTACATAAATTTATACAATGTCACAGACAGTACGCATACATACACTATGTGAACTGAAACGAGAACAGTTCAGAATTAGGTTCATCTCTTTCTATCTATTGAGTCAGCAGTCTAGTTATAAAAGTGGAATAGTACAATCTTAACAAAAAAAAAAAAAACAGAGGCTCTATAAATATATGCGACACCGATAAAGGCAGTTAAAAATGCCATCTATCTGAAAAAAAAAGCAGCAATGTATATAATATTAATTTTATGAACATTTAAGAATTTTGAGCACGATACGTGAATACATCAAATACGATAAAGAAAGCCATAATTGGTCAAAATTTGATATTTTTTTTAAACAATACATTATATATGCTTATATTGAATTAATTTATTTCAGATATGATTGCGAGCCGATAACTTTCGGTTTCAACACAATCATTCTGAAACGCTAATAATCTTCCCTAAATTAAATTAAAAAGAAAGAAAATAAGTAAGAAACTTATTGCAAAAAATATTACCTCAGCCAGGATTTGAACCTGGGACCTCTCAACTTTCCGGGAAGAGTGTCTTAGGTAGCTCGAAAAAGGAGATACAAGAAACAAAGACTGCGAGACGCAATAAAGGGGAAGCTACCATTATTGCCACGAAAGAGGTCACATTGAAAAACGATGCTATAAAAACTAAATGAATATTCGAAACAAGAAGAGAACCAATAGCTACACAAAAGACAACAACACAGAAGATTTCGGTGCCTTTACAGCGTTCAACTCTGAATTTACATCACGCATATTACAGGATTCAAAAGAGATATGGATTCTAAACAGCAGTGCTTCAAAGCATATGTTTCCGTTGCGAGTGGTTTAGAGAATTAGACAAGAATTATTGCGAATTCATAAGTGGAGATTCAACGTGCGAAGTAAAAGGACGTGGTACAATCGGTATTGCACATCGGTGATAAGTGATTTAATGATGTATTATTTGTCCTTGCATAAAAACTTTTTTTCAATCGGTGTTTGCATTTTACATTTTAAAATTCGAATCAAATAATGTAAGAATTTACCTCGATCTAACTCTGCTAACTCGATCATGGTTTGTGGAATCAAATGTAATAATAACCTGTTTTGTTTGTTAGTGATCGTGACGAAATAAACGCAGCCTCAATAAATAGCCTTAAAAACATGATACGAATGTCTAGTGCACATAAATTATCGATCACGTCGCGAAATAGTAGAGAAAGACATAATCATTGGCGTTTCATTATCCGACAGTGATAAATTTTTCTATGAAAACTGACAATTTAGTAAACACCATCGTTTATCCTTTAGATCTAAAGAAAAAGATTGTCATGATAGAAAAATAGAATTTATTCATATTGACGTATGCGGTCCGATGTCTCAGGAATCCGTCGGAGGCTCAAAATATTTCTTGCTCTTCAAGGATAATAAGTTAAGTTTATGTTTATTTTTTAAAGTACAAGAGCGAGATTTTTAATAAATTTAAAGAATTCGATCTAGTTTTTAATAAATTTGGGACGTGGATAAAGACAGTTAGAGTTGACAATGGCATTAAATTCTGTAACAAAATGATGGTAGACTACTTTGCTCGTCACGGAGTTACTTTGCTCGCCTCCCTCGATATCCGCATCATATACTTATGAACAAAATGATCATTCAGAGAGGGAAATAAAAACGATTGTAGAATGTCCTCGTATGATGCTACTCGCTCAGAAATTCCCCTTTACTCGCTAAGAAATGCGCCTTTGGGCTGAGGCTGTAAACACAGCTGTGTACGTGTTCAATCGCTGTATTTCCTCACAATCTCGCAACATTACTCCTTTCGAGTTATAGCATAATAAGAAATTCGATGTGTTACATACATGAAAATTCGATAGCGATGCGTTCATGCATATAGAAAGAGAAAGAAATGGGATCCTAAATCAAAGAAACTCATTCTAGTGAGATCAAGACTAATCAACAATTAATTGTTGACTTTACGATTCGTTTGCAAATAAAGCCATAGAAACATAATAATCAACTTATTATCAGATCTCTGATAATAAATTAGATAAAGAATCAGATACAATATCTATTAAAGCTAGCAGCTCCTAATGAAAAGTTCCCAAATCTCTTGATAATGTACAAAAGAATTTGTTAAAACTGGACCAAACGGGAAATTTAGAACAAGCAGAGCATACTAACGCGTATACAAGATGCGTCAAAATCCGGACAAATTTCAATTTAAATTTTTCGCTATATTGTTCCTCCGCCAGAGGTTGTTGTTGGCATCTGAGAAAACCTGATGCTTCTAGTAAAGTCATATTCTTAAAATGGTCGTGATGTTGAAATCAAGTGGAATATAATCGACCTGCGATCATTTGTGCTGGGCGCTCACCAATGGAAATAATTCGGTTTTTTGAATATCCAAGATCAACCGTTTACCACATTGTGGTAAAATATGCGTATTTAGAACAGTCCAACGAAGGTTCCAGTATGCCAGCGAGGGAGAGTCACTCGAAAGAACGTGAAGATCCCTGCAGTCAATGAAAGAGCTGATTTCGGATGGCCCAATTGCGTTGCGCGTTCTTGGATGTTAGTAAAGCCGTGGATGAAAACTGTGGCATTCGGAAGGCCATGTTTCTTAGGAGGACGATGCACTGGCTCATACGAGTAATTTGATTCAATAATTGGCTCTTAGACAACATCAATATGTTTTGATTCAAGGAATTCTAATTTCCCAACAGCCCAGATTTAAATCCCTTAGACTACTACATAATTAAAAGAGTCACAAACAAGTCTCAGCATCCTAATATGACGTCATTAAGGACGCTATTGAGGCAACATTCGTCAGCATGGACAGCGCTATATTACAACGTGCGAGCGAACACTTCAGACCGAGAATAAAGCCGTTCAATTCAAGCTAATGGGATCGAATAATTGTGCTCTGCAGGGATCCCCCAAGTGCTATAAAAGGATTTTTTGTTATATTTAATTTTTCATTAAAAACATTTTGTTTAAAAAAATTATTCGATTTGTTTGGATTTTGATGATGCACCCTATAGTTTAAGAGACCGAGATGAATCGATGAAAGCACCAGATTATTATGAAGCAAGTGTTGCAACTTTTTATGAACTAGCGATATATATTGAAGCAGTCACAAGAGAGAACTCGAATCAATGGAAATTGGCAATTAAGGAGGAATTTGATGCTCATATAAAAAAATAATACATGGATCCTGATTTCCTTGTCTAAAAATCGTAATAATGTAATAGATTGGAAGTCGATTTTCAAAGTTAAAGAAAATTCCGCAGGAAGTGATATTCGTTTTAAACCTCGTCTAACCTCGTGTAAAAGGTTTCTCGCAAAAAGCCGGAGTTAATTATATGGAAATCTTCTCTTCTATGATTTGCTATGACTCCATTTGCTTACTTTTTAAATTCATAGTCGCGTGAAAATTTAGAAATAGGTTCCAGTTTGATATAAAGATTTGTTAATGGAGTTTTAAGCGAAGAAATTTATAAGCAAACACCAGAAAGAATCGAGACAAATGATAAAAATATAGTTTGCAAACTAAACAAGCTCTATAAGGTCTTGAGCACGCAGCGAGATGTTGAAATAGGCAATTCCAAAATTCTTTCGAAAATTTAATTTTCAACGGAATGACGCGGATCAATATGTTTATAGTTCAAGAGCGAAAAAGTTTATCTCGCGCTTTACATGGATGATGGCTTACTATTAACGTCATGAGACATCTTAAATAATTTTGAATGTCTCTGAACCTCACTTCGAAATGACTGAAGATAGTGGAGATATTTTTGTCGGAATTGAAATCAAGTGACCATTCAAATAACATTCATTTCATAAATAAAAATTCATTTTTATAAATCAAAAACATTATCGTTTATCGCATGTTAATTCATTTTGGAATGTCCGATGCAAACCCGGTGTCGATTCCTGCTGATCCCCATGCAAAACTATGATCAAACGACGTCGAAAATATTGCATATCAAAAGATACCATATCGCAAGGCCGTAGGTGCGCTTTTGTTCCTAGCTTCAAGATCCGATCTTTTTTATGTTGAAATCGTTAATCGATTCTTAAACAATAATTGTGAATTGTCAGGCTATTCGAGCCGCGCTGGATGTTATTTGCGAAACTTTATCAAATATAACAATAATTTATTAATGTTATATACGTAAGTTTCGATCTTTTTAACTTAGTCAACTTCAGTAATCTTATTCCAATTTATTCTATTACCTAATGATTTATATCCGATTATCATTAGGTAATTAATAGAATAAATTAGAATAAGATCACTAAAGTCGATCAAGTTAAAAAGATCGAAACATATGTATTAATATTAATAAATTGTTATATTTGATAAAGTTTTGCAAATAACATCCAGCGCGGCTCAAATAGCCTGACAATTCACAATTATTGAATTAATATTCTTAAGAGCCTTATTAGTATTATAGATTTAAATATTGGAACGCAATAAAACAGATTTTTAGATATCTGAAAGAAACATCAGATCTTGGCATTATGTATAAAAATGACAGCTCCGATTTAACACTAGAAAGATGAAGCGACTCCTACGCCGCGGATATCGATACGCGAACGTTGCTCAATCAGCGGTTATTTTTTAAAATTACGAACGGTTCTGTTACTTGGAATTCGAAGCGACAAACAACAATGAGTTTCAATACAATAGAAATTGAGCTTATCGCAAAGAGCTTAACAACAAAAGAAGTGATTTGGTTCAGAAAACATCTAGCCACTATTGATTTTTAATGTAAAGAAACGACTACGATTATAATCGACAACCAAAGCGCAATAAAACTTATTAAAAATTCCGAATTTCACAGCCACACGAAGCATATAGATATGCGTTATCATTTTATACGTGAAAAACTCACGAAGCATGAGATAAATGTTAAATATTAGGTATGGGAAAAAGTTCGTGGCGTTTTCTTAATGCCATTTAACGGGAAAAACGCCACGAACTTTTTCCCACATCTAATATGTATCGAGTGATTAGCCGATATCTTTACAAAAAACTTACCGCAAGATCAATTAAGATATCTAAGGCACAAAGTAGGCGTTGTAGACCGAAGAACAGCTCTAAATGTATAAGACATAATAATAATAGTTTCTAAAACCGTGCAAAATGTGCAAGTGGTGGAGTGTTAAAGTTAATCAAAACTTTCACATTTTGTTTATTTCATTTTTCATTTTTTTCTCTTTTATGTATTTTGCTCATTTATAATTCGCACCCACTCTGTATTGTATTCATGTTGTGATGCGTGCGCACCAGCAGAACGCCACCTCTAGCGCTCTTACTTTTCTCTCTTTTTTCGTCGTAACGTGCCGCGCATTATTATAATAAAGTTATGTACATCACCGGCATTCTTATCAATTTGATTCACCAAACCCAACAAAAGACATAGATATAAATCAGAAAGAAAACAATTGACTATCTAAAGTTAAAGATATACTTGAAGCAATGCTTAGGTATTCATTAATAATTTAAATGTACCATATACATTAGTACGAAAAAAATTGCTAATCAAAAATTATAACAATTTGCTCCGGTCTCCCTTATATGACCAAAAAATTATCTAAATATGACTGGAAATTTTCAGCTAGTGAAGAAATGGTTAGAAAAGTGTTGATTGATCTCTCTCAAAGAGATGAATATTATAATTAAGAGCATTATAAGAGCGCGTAGCTGCAAATGCAGAGTATACTAAAAGACCACTATTTCATTTATGCGCTTTTGTACGACAATTTTTCAAGCCTGTTGATTGGTTATAGGATAGAAAGATCCGAGAACTTCTCTATTCTGTATACATTTGTCATATGACAAAAACGCACAAATGAAATAGCGACCTGAAATAGAATACCTCAAGTAAGAGCTAGTAGCGCGAATGAGGCAAAACCGGAAATGAGTTTGTATAATAATCTACTACACCCAGGCACTTGTGACTTGACAAATTCATATCTTCATTTCATTAAAACGTCAAATCATTATATAATTTCAATGCGATTCTTTACTATTCACTTATTCTTTTCATTTTATCTTAAAAATAATAATTTATTTTATCTTAAAAAAATAACGATTTTAAAACGTTTGTACAAGGGTTATTTAACCGATTCCTGAAACGTTTTTTTTTAAATAAATTTAAATGATTTTAAAACAAAAATAATCATTCCCAAACATTTTATAAACGTTGTTGTTCTACTTGGGATGGCTTAAGAACTGTAATTTTTGTTTTGTTTTCATGCCGTTTGTTTACGAGTGACAAAATTGATTTTCTTCGGTGTCTGATCTGAGTTTTGATATAATTTACCTAAGATGTTATAGTACAAGATGGATAATTGAATTATAGCGTACAGAGTTATAATTGATATAATTGATTTAAACTCTCTTTAAGTACAACATCAAATTAACAAAATATTTGTAAGTTATGTTGCTATTAGCAAATTTGTAAAAATAGAGAGAGTTATTGTCGTATTTGTCGTTGATTTTTATATTATACCGATACGATTTTCGCAAACGAAGCAAGCTCCCGTAATCTTCTCGCAGCTCGTACGTCTTGTTAGGTTACATTTGATTAGCATCGGACGCGAAGAATTATTAAAGGATCTATAACGCAAAAACTCTGAAGAATATAGTATAAGGATTCCGAAAAATAATGAACACAAAGTTACATGTTAGGTACCTTAGTTAAAATTTCTTATTCAACAATATAACTATAATATAACTCGTAACTTATATTACAGTTATATTGTCGAGTGGGAAATTACAACTAACAAATACGTTACATGTAACTTTGTGTTCACTCAGAAGGTTTTACTGATTTATATAATAATTATAAAGTAATTATAAAGAATTACCTCCGATTTCAATGAAATTAGACCTTTTCGGACGTTCTTTTAGACGTTTTTGCACAAAATGAAAGAATTTAGCAGAAAAAAATGCAGGATCTCTGCGAAGCAAGATATCAAGACTTAAAATTGATGACTATTAAGGTTAGAAAATCTGTCATAACTGCGAAATACTTCAATGAAAGTATGCTGCGGTCACGTTTTCATACAAGTATCCTACAAGTACATACGTTTTACTAACTTGCTTCAACAATATATTAATGTTTTTTTATTAATATTCAAATCGTCTCTCTTTCGTTCAGAGATAACAACTTTTCACACCAAGCGCAGTTCTATATAAGTTTCTAAGTTTTCATGCAAAGCGAGATTTAATTTTAAAAAATTGACTTTGGTTTTACGAAAAGAAGAAGGTCATTTTAACGTTGTCAAAATGACAATAAGTAATGTCAACTTGTTTATTAAGTTAGAAATACAATTTAGAAATCCAGTGATACAATTTAACGATCGGATACTTTGTCGATCGGACGCCTTGCGTATGACAATGCCGACGATATTGTAACTTTCAAGCTTTATAATTCGAAAACTTCATGAAAAATAACTTCGTTGTAGTTTGAAAAAGCTCTTGATACTAGCTATTAGATTCTGGAATCAAACATAGGGCTATTTAAAAAAAAATTGATATGACCAGACATTGGCGACGCCAAGATCAAACCAATAAGAGCAATAAATAGATCTTTTTAAACTAACTACTTAACCTTACAACTTTTGCCAGAAACATTTTTCTGTAAAACAATATTTTCCGAGATATTCAGGTGTTCCAATCTTTTTGGGACACTATATACTTATATACAATATAATGTGTATATACAGGGTGGTTCACTTAAATCGAATCTTGAATATTTCGTTTATTTTTAATAATACGAAAAAATATTGGGAGTAGATAAGTTTCCGCCGTTTTTTATCAAAAATTAAGCATTTATTGTGAAAGAACGATACATAATGTTTTATTCAAAGTAATGGCCATCACTAGCCACTACTTTTTCCCATCTTTCTGGTAGCATGTGGATACCGTGTCGGAAGAACGCTTCATCTATCCAATCATCGATACAATTTTTGGTATCTTCATATGATGTGAAGTGCTGCTCAGACAGGCCATGCGTCATCGATCGGAATAAGTGTTGGAAGGAGCAATGTCTGGAGAATACGGCGGGTGGGGTAGAACTTCCCATTTGAGTGTTTCTAAGTAGGTTTTGACCAGCGCCGCAACATATGGTGATAT
>NW_012130093.1:3464094-3469183 GCF_000143395.1 Atta cephalotes | reverse complement strand
TGTTTTTCCTTGAGTGCCCGGCTCAATCTCATCAATTGTGTTCGGTAGAGAGTCCCAGTAATGGTCTCGTTTGGTTTGAGCAACTCATAATACACGATACCAAGATGATCCCACCAAATACACAACATGAGTTTTTTTTCATGAATATTCGGCTTGGCTATCGATGTTGAAGCATGGCCAGATGGTCCCCATGATTTCCTCTTCTTTGGGTTATCGTAGTGAATCCATTTTTCATCATTAGTGACTATACGATGCAAAAAATCCTTTCGTTTATGCCTGGCAAGTATTTCACATGTGAAAAATTGGCGTTCAACGTTTCTCGGCTTCAGTTCATGTGGAACCCAATTCTCTTGCTTTTGAATCATTCCCAATGATTCCAAACAATATGAAATTGTTTGTTGAATCACTCCTAATGTAAGTGCAAGTTCTTTTTGCGTTTGGCACGAATCTTCATCCAATAATGCTTCCAATTCCGCGTCTTCGTCACATTTTCGGCTTTCCACTATGTTCTTTGTCTTCGACGTCAAATTCAGTTCTTAAATTTTTGAAACTCACGACAACTTCTCTCACTTAAGGCAGTATCCATATGCTTTTACAAGCAATCTATGAGCCTTAACTGCAGATTTCTCCAAATTAAAGAAGTAAATCAAAAATTTTCGCAAATGACGCTTATTCGGCTCAAAATTCGACATTTTTCAAAAAAAAATATGATGCTGATACAAAATCGCTAATATTTCAAGGTTTATGATGTTGCCGGATGTCCAATCTTACGATATGTCGTTTTACATCAAACAATTTTAACTATAGTTTATTAGTGGCGCCGTCTTTTGCAAACGGCGGAAACTTATATATTTCAAATGAAAGTGGAACAGTGTCGAGGGGAACTTATCTTAGTCATGTTTTTTTTTCTAAATGGAAGTGCTAAGATATGAAGATCACTTCCACTTTTTTAAATGGATTTTTTTAAATAACACGATTCCTCTAATTATTTTATATAAAAGTAGCATATAAAAGTATTAAAGAGATATCAAAAAACCAATATTTACGATATTTTATATTTTATTCTTAACAAAAAATTTATTTAAGGAGATGTTCAAAATGATGCCCTTTAATACATTTTTGGAGACGATATTTAAATGATTCTCTTACCCTTTCTGTCATTTCTGAATTTATACTTGTATGTGCAGCCAAAATACGCACTTTCATTCTCCTGTGTAGTTGGTACATCGTTGTAAACAATGTTCAAGTTATGAATTTCAAGGTGAGATATTTCACATTCCATAATATGTATTGGTGGTACAATACAATGTAGATAAACAGTTCGCAGTTTAATATTTCCTCAGACTTTCGCTATATCAGATTTGAAGTATGAGTGATTATACGAAAGAGGAAAGAATGGAGATGCTTCTTATTTATGGTGAAAATAGAAGAAGTTCTTCAGAGACGTGAAGATTATACGGCCAAATATTCTGAAAAGCGTTTACCATCTTGCGCTGCTTTTGGACGTCTTGTTAAAAATTTTCGTTAATCTGGAAGTATTTTGTTTGTTCAAACAAAAAAAATCGATCTCGTTTGCAAACTAATGAAGCAGCAGAAGTTGCTATTTTAGTTGCAATTGCACATAATCCACATATCAATTCTCGACAAATACAGAGGAATTCTGGTATTTCAAAGACAAGTATTTTACGCATTCTGAAATGCCATTCATTTCATCACATTTCATTACATTAAGAACTTCATGGAAATGATTATGTTAATCAGTTGGAATTTTATCAATGGGCGCTGCAACAGTTGAAGGTCGATGAATTCTTTTCCCATAAGAAATTATTTACTGATGAATCAATTTTTACTAATCATGGACAATTAAATAAAAGAAAGATGCGCTACTAGTCCGTTGAAAATCCAATGTGGTTTCATTCGACAAATAGAAGGTCAACGTCCATGGAGCTGTAATGTATGGTGTGTATTTTACAAAATCGAATCCTTTCTTTATTGAGGGTACATTAAATGGTCTAAAATATGCTGATTTTTTGTTTTACCAACAATTATTAGACGAAGTGCTGTTAAATATTTCCGGAACGCTGGATAGAGGTAGAGGAGGATACATTAACTGCACGTTCTCCTGATTTAAATCCTCTATTTTTTTGTATGAGGAACGTTAAGAAACATTGTTTACAATAATGTACCAACTACACAGGAGAATATGAAAGTGCATATTTTGGCTGCATGTGTAAGTATAAATGACAAATCAGAAATGACAAAAAGGGTAAGAGAATCATTTAAATATGTCTCCGTCTCCAAAAATGTATTAAAGTTCGAGAGCATCATTTTGAACATCTTAAATAAATTTTTAGTCAGAATAAAGTATAAAATATCTCGTACAACTTACTTTATTGCAACACATTTTATTGCTAACATTGCTATTGTTAGTATTGTTTTCCTATGTATTGTGCATAATATTGCTAAATATTGTTAATGTGTTGCTACGTATTGCTAGCATATTGCTAACGTATTGCTAGTACTATCAAACTCTAAATACAATATGAGGCAACAATGACAAGAACAGCGATAGAAATAGCATGGAAATAAACGATAATTGTTATCTCTCGTTGCACAATGCCGCGAAAGAAATGAAAAACCAATTTGATTTTATTGACTGTAGTATATTCTTTCTATCTGCTTCAAAGTATAACACATTTAAACAAAATATAAAATCTGAACGCTCATTGATAGGCTATAAGGTGATAGACACAGAATTCCAATTCGGAAATTTATCGCTATTGTCTTATTCTGTATTCCTATATGTATTGATATATACAGGATGCGTTACCAAAATCCGGACAAATTTCAATTTAAATTTTCCGCTATAGAGACTGTGCTTCCGCCAGACGTTGTTGTTGGCGTCCGAGAAAGCCCGATTTCTAGTAAAATGACCGCGATGTTGAAACCAAGTGCGAAGTATAATCGAAGACTCGCGATCATACTCGAAGGTTTTTGCGCTGGGCGCTCATCAACGGAAATAATTTGGTTCTTTGGATACCCGAGATCAACCGTTTATGATGTTGTGGCAAAATATACGGCTTTAAAACAATATAACGAAGGTTTCAGTATGCCAATAAAGAGTCATTCAAAAGAATGCAATGTAGTTCCGTAGTCGTTGAAAGGGTTCAAACGTTGATTTCGGATAACCCAGGCCAATCGTAGCGAAAATTAGCATCGATTGTTGGTATAAGCAAGTCAATAATGCATCGAAAGACCTTTGATACAAATCATACACATTAAAGATACGACAGATGCTCTCTGAGGCTGCCAGCACAGTCGCTGCAATCTGCTATTGTGTTCTTTGAAAAATGAAACGTCGAGACGAATCAGGTTCTTTTCTGACGAAAAAATTTTTACTGTTGATGCCAAAATCAATCGGAAAAATGACGATGACTCGCCTACAACTCCGAGAATATCTCTGTTATTGCCAGAACGAAATTTCCAGCCAATGTTCTAGGTGTGCCAACGTGCTAGGTATTGTGTCTAGTGAGAGTGATGTCATGCCATATTTCTTTAAAAAAGAGGAAACTGTCATAAAAGAAGTGTAATGCGCGTTTTGATGGATGTAGTGGATGGAAAACTGGCGTCCAGAAAACCATATGTTTTTCAGCAGAACGGTGCACCGGCTCATTTGAGTTATTTGATTCAAAATTGGTTCTCCGACAACATCGATATGTTTTAGTGGAATTCAAGGAATTCTGGCTTTCCAACAGCCCAGATTTAAATCCCTTGGACTACTATGTGTAGAGCGTAATTGAAAGGATCACAAACAAGTTTCGGCATCCCAATGTGACGTCATTAAGGATCGCTATTGAGGCAGCATTCATCGCATGAACAGCGCTATATAACAGTGTGCGTGCAAACGCTTCAGAGAGAATGGAGGCCTCAATCATTCAAGCTAATGAGGGATATATCGAATAATTGTGCTCTAGGACCTCAAATGTCATGTAAAAGAATTTTTTGCAATATTGGGAGTACAAATTAATTCGGTCCGTTCAAAAATGCATTTCATAACAAAATGAATGAACAGATCAATTAAAGTAGTGCCCATCGCTGCCTACTACTTTTTTCCATCTCTCAGGCAATTTTCGAATTCCATCTCGAAAAATGACTCGTCTTTGGAGGCGATCCAATTTTGGAGCCAATTTTCGATTTCTGCGAAAGAAGTGAACCGGTGATTTGCTGCATCCTTTAGAACAACCAGTAATTAGAAGGAGCAATGTCCGGAGAATACGGCATGTGCGGTAAAACATTCCATTTGAGCGTTTCCAAATATTTTTTACGACTTTAGCGACAGTGAGGCCGAACGTTGTCATTAAGAAGAATAATTTTATCATGTCTTTGCTCGTATTCCGGCCGTTTTTCTCGCAATGCATGACTAAAACGAATTGTAGCCGATACCGATCACCCGTAATGGATCGCCACGTTTCAGCAGTTCATAGTAAACAAAACCTTTTTGGTCCCACCAGATACAGAGCATGATCTTCGAACCATGAATGTTCGGCCGTGGTGTTGATGTTGAGGTCGATGGCAACGATTGACCCGGCTTAGCATAGTATTTTTTCTTCTTGGGATTATCATAGAATATTCACTTCTCATCTCCAGTCACAATCCAATGCAAAAAACCTTTTCTCTGTTGTTTTTGAATCAGCTGTTCGCAAGTGAAAAATCGCCTTTCAACGTCTCTCGGTTTCAGTTCACAAGGCAATTTCTTTGTTTTTGAATCATTCCCATAGCTCTCAATCATACAAAAACGGCTTGTTGAGTTACTCCCAATGATTCTGCAAGCTCCTCTTGCGTTTGATTCTGATCTTCGAGTAACGCCTCTAATTTTTTGTCTTCGAATTTTTTTGGCTGTCCAGAGCGAGGCTTGTCTTCAACGCTAAAATCTCCATCCTTGAAACGTCGAAACCATTCCCTACATGATTTATCAGTTGCAGCAGTGTCACTATAAACTTCGACAAGCATTCGATGGGCTTTCAGCCGCACTTTTCTTCCAATTAAAGACAGAAAATCAAAACCTCCGACAAATGCTGCTTGGTAACAC
>NW_012130093.1:3446935-3463736 GCF_000143395.1 Atta cephalotes | reverse complement strand
CTCTGAAACCGCTAAAATCAGCTGTCACTATGAACCATTCACAACAGCTGGAGCCATTTTTAGGGAAACGGACCGAACTAATTTGTACTCCTAATATTTAATTTTTTATTAAAAACATTTTGTTTAAAGAAATTGTTCGATTCATTCGGATTTTGATGACGCACATTCCCGAATATCATTGTAAATTCCTCTATTTCTATCGCTATTGTTATTGTTATTTCTATCGCTACTGTTGTTGTCTGCATTGTGTTTAGTGCTTTATTGCCTGTTTTATTATTATACTGCCTTTATAATATATTTCTAAAGAAATGTACATTGATTGTGTGCTATAGTGTGTTGATTCTTAGCCAGACTTCTTTTTTAGTACGATAAGAAACTTATTCGAAAAACTTCTTATCTAATAAATCAATAATGGTTTGTGAGATTAGAATAGCTCAATATTTATTTTACAAATATTGATACGGAAAACAAAATATCTCAATGTATATTTTCTTATGAATGGAACAAAACGTAAGAAATGAAAATATAACATACCCATTTATTTAATGTGATAAATATCTGAAGTACATAAATTTAGTTCAAACTTCGCAGCATACTGGAATGTCGCGAAGACAGATGCATCTTTTTATTACAGTTGGCACTACTATTATCAACTATTGCAAATATATAAAGGGTACTCATATTACCTGCAATGCTCATAATATCCAATCCTACTCTAAGATTGTTGTATTGCTCGTTTCTGCAATTTCTCATGTTTTCGCATAATCTCATTTCAGAATGATCACGGCGCTACCAGTACCTTCGGTGAAGGTCTTTCATAAAACTTATTACCAGGAAAAAAGTTCGCGAATAGGAAATAGTCAGCCGGGTAGCCCATTGGCGGAAAGCGAGGCAGTACTAACGATAGATAAGGAACCTCCGGAATATTATTTCTGCGGACAGGTAAGAACTTTGTCTCATTTTGCCATTCCTAGATATTGTTCGTTAGGGGGAACGCATTGAACGGTAGACGTTGAATACTTCTTAACATAAACATATACAGGAATGCAAAGTGTAGCATTGGAATAGAATATGTATACCTACGTTGTGCAGTTTCGGTCCAATTCGGATAGAATTACATTGTCTAAATTGTAGCTTGTAGCTTTCATCTTATTGAATGAAAAAGAAAAAAGTATCGATCACTCAACATCTTCCAATCTCATTTATAGTTGCGATTAGTAGTAATATTATCACTATAAAACACAAGCTGTGTATAGTCAATTAGTAGCTCTCGAGTTGTGTCGATGATTACGGCAATTAGAATGCAACTTGTGTCGGCGTGTGCACAAAAATATCTAGAGATTTTATAATTGGAAACCACCTGATATTATTTTAGGTCAATTCGCTGTATGTCGTCGTCGGCTCGTTGCTGATGGGAGCAGTAGTGCTAGTCGTCGGTTTGGTACAACTCGCACCAGGTGCAGAAGCTGCTCAGAACTCAGCAGCTTTGATCGCCACAGGAAGCAGTCTTTTAGTAATAGGAGCATTCCTCGCACCGTTACGAGCGATTTGTATCAAAAGGCAGAACGTGGTTCAAAAGGAAAATACTCATCAGCGCAGCGTCACCAGTATAGACATGTTGCTGGCCCAGCATAGGTAAAGTGGTCATTGTTCTTTGACTTTTTATTTCGCGAAAATATACAAATCTTTTCCGTTCCTTTTTCTTTTCTTAAAAAGATATTGATCTTTAGTCTCAAACAGAAAAACTCTCAATTCATAGTCTTCAAGCATCACTACCTGCATTAGGTACATCGAAAATGTAGAAAAAGTATTTCAAAGCTTTATTTGTAACAAGGTTTAATTTGTAACTAGGTTTAAAAAACGAATACACCCACATTCACTCACTCACCCATTCATCCGCATGCACGCACACAATATCAAATTTTATTTTATAAATGTATGAAGATCAATCGGCTATGAATTAAAAAAAAAAGTTATAGATTATTTAAAAACTATTATGAATCATAGATAATCATGAGAATAAAGAAATAACAAATTTTTTAAAAACACAATTGTAAAATAGAACTCTGTAAAATATTACATCAAAAGTTAAGTAGTAATCCGGCAATAATCTGTGAATATAAGTAGATAATTAATTATCTATAAAATTTCTCGATCAAAGTTTAAAAATTACACACAAGCCTACAAAATTATAAGGGTCCTAAAAGATACAAAAATTAGAATAATGACTAGAATAATGAATTTTGGTCGTTAAATCCGAATTCGTCAACGAAAACCATGTCAGATCGTCTACCATATCAGATTTTTGAGATAAATGGGATAATATGGGCTAAATTTTCTATTTTTAGCGAATTTTCCTATTTTTAAGGCGTTGTTATGACTGATCAAATTATGTTTTTATGAATGTTTACATTCTCTCAGCGACATCCTAAAACGCTATTTTTATCTTGAAATTGCGATTTTTTTTTATTTCTGTACGATTTTTTTTTTGACCATTAGCGAGGATTTGGAGATGGAAACTTTTCGATGATGAGACTATGCACTGCCAAAATGATAAAAAATTGACAACTCAATAAATTATAAAGTAAATATTTTGAAAATTGATTATATATATTCATAGGTTATTAATGTCAGAATTACAAAATTTAAAATAGTGAATCAAAAATAACTCCTGCCTAATCAAACCTAACTTACCCAGATCAGTAGCTTTATTATTTGGATCAGCGACAAAAATTACATAGGAAGTCACTGCTGTGCTTCTTTATAACACCCTTGTAGATCTATGCTATTCAACTATGCCTTTTACCATTAGAGAATTCCATTTCGCTGCTTGACTGAGGAATAAAAAAAAGAAAAAAAATTGAGAATTATCTATTAAAATATAAAAAATATTAAGTATTAATGTGAAATGTTATGTGATTATCATATTTTGAAATTTTGAGATCAATCGCAGATCGTCGCGAAAATCAAGTCAGTTTCAGAAAAAATGTAGCTATCTTTGGACGTTTTCCAGCAAAAGACACAGATCCCTTTTATACCGAGCATTTGATATGCGTATACTATTAACTACAGTAACTTAATTCCTATTAAATAAATTATTAATTATTAATTAAATATTTTAATTTCAGCAATGTATTTGAACAATGATGTATTAAATTGGCATATTATCAATTGGCATCAAAATATTAATTAAATACGCATATCATATATATGTTTATATTAGGTGTACAACTTTGCTTCCGCCGTTTTCCTATAGATGGCTTTAGCGGTAAGTGATAGTCGAAATAAATAGATCATAGACGTCATACAATAAACTTGGGCATCTGTCAACATAACCCCATAGAAACATTAGTCGATTTGTGTCTGCATCATAAAGTTATTCTCGATTGAAAATGTCAGTTTACGAGCCAAATTCTCATTTGAGGGAGGTTTTAATTTTTTGCTTCAATATGAAGAAATCTGCGGCTGAGGCTCATCGAATGCTCTCGAATACTTATGGTGAGGCCGCTATTAGTGAAAGAACGTGTCGTGAGTGGTTTCAACGCTTCGGTGATTTTGACGTCGAAGACCGGCATAGCGGTGGAAGAGAGAAGGTTTTCGAAGATGCAGAATTGGAGGCATTACTTGAGCAAGATTCGTGTCAAAATCAAGAAGAATTGGCACGATCATTGGGAGTGACTCAACAAGCCATTTCAAAACGCCTCAAAGCCATGGGAATGATTTAGAAGCAAGGAAATTGGGTGCCGTACGAATTGAAGCCGAGAAATGTTGAACGGCGTTTGTTTGCTTGTGAACAGCTGCTTGAAAGGCAAAGACGGAAGGGATTTCTGCATCGCATTGTGACTGGGGACGAAAAATGGGTTCATTACGATAATCCCAAGCGCAGAAAATCATGGGGAGTTCCCGGCCTTGCTTCCACGTCGACGGCCAAACCGAATATTCATGGCTCCAAGGTCATGCTCTGTATTTGGTGGGACCAGCTCGGCGTAGTGTATTATGAACTGTTAAAACCGATTGAAACAATCACAGGCGATCGGTATCGAACGCAATTAATGCGTTTGAGCCGAGCATTGAAAGATAAACGGCCGCAATACAACGAGAGACACGATAAAGTGATTTTGCAGCATGACAATGCTCGACCCCATGTTGCGAAAGTGGTCAAGACATACTTGGAAACGTTGAAATGGGAAATCCTACCCCACCCGCCGTATTCTCCAGACGTTGCTCTCTGACTATCACTTGTTTCGATCAATGGCACACGGCCTGGCTGACCAGCACTTCCGGTCTTATGAAGAAGTAAAAAATTGGATCGATTCGTGGATAGCCTCAAAAGATGACCAGTTTTTTCGACGCGGGATTCGTACGCTACCCGAAAGATGGGAGAAAGTAGTGGCCAGCGATGGACAATACTTTGAATCATAACCAGTTTTTTACAATAAAGCCTCGAATTTCGGAAAAAAACGGCGGAAGCAAAGTTGTACACCTAATATATATCGCGAAATTAACATAATTTAATAGACTGTTACTAATTAATACTTTTACCAAGTGCACGCATATTAAAAACGATCAGTTCTTATAGAAGTTCGTGTGACTATTAAAATTGAAGTGATTAAAGCCCGATTGTACCAACGTTACTTCGATTTTAAGTGAGACTTACTCTCTGTCTGTCTCTTTTTTGGCTTAAAACAAAATATAAACAGATAGAGTTTTAAGCATGGTGGAAGAATTACATGGTGCAGTTCGGCCAAACCACGCTTACTTTTGCTGTTCATCGTCAATAGCGGAAGGACTACCAATTATGAAATATTCATAGTCCGTTTTTATTTTAAAACCATTTTAAATAATGTCTTAAGATGCTAATATGGTCCTCGGATTGACTTATGACATCTTAAGACTGTATTTAAGACAGTCTTAAATATAAGAATCGACTATGGATACCAGCCTGTTTTGCATCGTGAAATTCCTTATGCAAGGAAAGATTCAGTATTAATTTCATTGACGGAAAACAGACCGGTATTCACAGTCGATTCTTACATTTAAGACATCTTAAGATGTCATAAATCAATTCGAAGACTATATTATCATCTTAAGACATTATTTAAGATGGTTTTAAAATAAAAACGGATTATGAATATCGCCCCATGTTTTTTTCACAGTAACCTTCTGCATTATGAACAGTCCGTAGACGGAGAGAGATTTAGAAAGAGACACTGTCCAACTGCACACATCATGTTATCCCTTCCACTATGGTTTTAAATTTCGTTTAAAGTCAAAATAACATTGGTGCAACCGGGCATAAAGCCGTTCTACAATATAATAAGCAGTAAGAAGCAAGTTTTTGCGCACCTTATCGCGCCTTTTTTGCGCCTTATCTCATAATAAGCTTTGATTGGCAGTAAAGTAATAAGGCGTACGAAATGAGAATAACCCATTTCGCTTACTCTCGGTCTTAATGCTTTACACCTCCTTCTTATGACAATCTTACTACTGCATTGTAGAATGGGCTTAAGAGTAAGAAACTGATAATACTGTATTAATTTCATGATTTGTTAGTTTCATAACATTTATATATGTTTAAAACTTAATAATACTTGATTTTTATTTAAAACTGATTTTAATGTTATCATCCAAGTTTGATTATTAATAAAGATGACAACTGGAGAGAAAAATTGTAATTTTTCGACAATATATAAAATATTATAGCATTAAAATTATGCGTACTTATTTATACAGCATTTATATAATAAAACATCACGAATCTAATGTACAATCAAAATATTTATGTTAATCGCAAATTTTTATTAATTGTCGATAATATCATCGTTTTTTATTCTCGGGCTCCATAGATAATTTGATTGATAATTGAAAATTTGTCCAAGATCGACCATTTTTAATATCTCATTGGTGACGATGTAAATTATGCCATAATTGACACAATGTAACACAGAATGAATGAATCATTTCATTCTTATTGTTTGATAATATTAAACAAAGATGGAATGATTTACTGCGTCATTAATGTTTCTTATTGCAAAACATTTTTTAAAAGTCTATTTCGAAGTTTTGTTTCGCAAGGGTGATCATGCTTCCTTATTCATGTGCTAGAAATGTGATTCCCTGCGATGTGATTCACCATCGTGATTTCATTGTATCGGCAGGGACTTCACGGTCCTGACGCCCGATGAACTCGAGGACCTCGTGAGCCGGCCGGTGTCCAATAATATGGAGAACAAGATGCAGCAGGATCACAACACCTAGGTACTAATTGCTTCGAGGAGGGTATCACCTTCCGCGTTGTCATCATTTTCGCCGTGCTCGAACACCACTACGTCACTATCGTCCGTTGTGTTGCCAGGATCAAGCTCCTCCATTTTATCACACATCATTACAATACGCGCGAGTATAGTTTGGTTTAATTGATGTGCATTCATACCGCCGCCGTTGTTAGCATAGGACCATAAGGACCCTCCATACGTATTTTTTCTAACGCGTGCACCGCGCAGTTGTGAAACCCGCAAACGAGACGCGGAATTTTCGATATATTTCGGTATATTTTACTTACTCGCCAACATGAGCGAGAAGATAGCCGATGCATGGCACATAAATTTTATCGTTTCCCAAAATATTCTGGTAACGATCAGAGAAGTTTCGTCGATTCATTCTGCCATCGAGATGAATCAGCCGTGCGAAATGGTTTCCAAATATATGTACAAATTCGAAATCTGATAAGCGTTTTTGAAAAACTTATGTTTTTTATTTTATGTATGGCCACAATCGTTTATACTTGTATTTTTTATTTGATTGCGAAAGTTTTTGAAGAAAATTAGTCTCTTTCGAATCACACGCTTTTGATTATCTAAAACACGATTATTATTATGAATATTTGTGTGATAAATATCATTGTAGCTTTGCTTCAATTTAAATATTGCTGAAATTTTATAATATTTTCACTGCAGGAAAACCTGTACCTTAATGTCTTCAAAATACGATTTCTTACTAAAGTTGTAATGGGTGTTATTTCTTCAAAGACTAAATTGTGTTCAATTTACGAGTAAATGAGGTATGATAGCGATTAACTTTGTCGTGAATTTCCATACATACTTACGATAGAATTTGGAAATTTTCACGATTTGTTTAGTAGGGCGCTAAAAACAACAAACGATATCACGCGTATAGATGTTCTCACAATATCTCGCGGTTAATTAATTCATTAAATATTTAAGAATGTGCTTGTCACAAACGTTTTAAAGAGATTTGCGCGATGTGTGTAGCCTTATGTTGACATAATGTTAAGATCGTTTGTTCAGACGAAAGATAAAACGACATAATAAGTTAGGAATGAATGAGTAACGATGGGAGTAATGAAATATCGAGGTCGATATATACTTAGAGTACAGAAGAAACAGGTCTTTTGCTTTCTGTATAATCAACGTTAATCGGTGCCGATTGACATCAAGAATATATACGTGTTATCTTATGAGACCGCACATAATAAAAGCAGGTTTAGACTTATCTGCATATACCGGCGCGAGTGAATTAATCAGAACGAATTTTTAGTTTTCTCGATTGTATATAAATGCCGATAAAATCTTCAAACACTAAAATGGACAATGATAATTTAATTTTATAAGATTTCCCATTGGGATAAATAACATAAAAATCCAATAGATAAATTCTTTAAAAATATTGGAAAATAGTAAGCAAAGAATTTTAAACTTTTATGACGTATTATGTGATTTAATATTTAAATTCAATATTAAATTATTAATTATGTTAAATTAAGCTTATAAATAATAGAAAAGAATAGTAATTTGTCAGAGACACAATTAATTAATTATAAGATATCGATTCAAAAAGTGACAGGTTTCCTGCTTTAATAAGCATTTATTGTGTCCACCTTAAATGCCGAATCGTGTCCGATTCAGAAAACAGAAAATCTGCTTTCTTTATGCTCGTATCCTTATACAGAATGATGTGCAAAAAGTAGAAAATATCAATAAAGCGGACATATGCATTATATGTATGTGTGCGCGTCTAACCCATTGAGTTTCAAAGTTTCCGACAAAAATTTGTGTATCAAAAGTAATTATAACTCTCATCTTCTAAACTTCTGAGTTTCTAATTGCTCATCTGGGATATGGGAGCTTGATTTATAAATTCTCAAAACGAAATCAAGGAGGTTGCGAAAATACTCGAAAATATTGATTTTCACTTTTTATGTGTCATCAGATGCTCAAAGGATAGATATCAGATGTCAAATCTTGTTAGGAAAATAAGAAAGAATTTTAGGCCATTCACGTTCGGTCATTAATCATCATATATAATTTTGTAGATAATAATGGCAGTATTCAAGAAAAAGTTTAACTTCTCAAATTTTCGCCGAAAGTAGTTCTGTATTGTTCACTCTATATCATTCATTCTGGTTTTCATTTTATTATCTATGCTTTCATGCCTTCAATCATCTAAAATTCTTTACTCTACAATTGAATGTCACTTCTAGAATTCTTATTTTTATTATTATCTTCTAAAGTTTTTTTTTGCGTCCAAGCCATGATATAGGAGCTAATAATCTCGCTAATTATAATATTGATATATATAATATATATATTGTTAATCTAAAATTTTTTAAAGTTCGAACACAGTCCAGGCATGTTAATAAAACATGACAACTATGTCTATAACTGTAACAAAATAGTGAAGAAAAGATACTATTAAAGAATATTACTAAAGAAGATGTATAAGAAGAAAGTACTCGTATTGTAGATTGCTTTGTTCATATTATCTTGATTATTTGGTACCTAGGATACGCTAAATATCTTCCCAATGACAATACGGATATCTTCTGAGCATAGCAATGACAAATTTGTAGTGTTGGACAGTTCGAATGATAAGCCATCGATCGAATAAAATCATTAGAAAGTCAGAACTTTTCGGCGGGGATTTAAGGACCTAACCTTACTTTTTCTTAAATGTTACTATTATTATCTACAAAATGATATATGATTGATGACTGGACGCGGATAGCCCAAAACCCTTACAAAAATAGGCGAAGTTCTTTTGACATTTGTCCTCACTGCAATTTATTGATTCTTTATCGATTCATTTATGGTGGAAATAATATTTCCATCATGAATTCACCTTTGACAAAATTTCTAGCTTGAGGGCAAGAAACTTCTATTCCGTGAGGGCCGCGAAAGAGAAAGCACGCAGACAGAAATGGCACTTAACATAGAAATATAAAATCATAAATATCAAAACATTATAGGAGGCTAATAATAAATGATCGCATTTATTTACTTTGTATATTATAAAAAGAATATCGTTTAGATTTATAAATTGTCTGCAAATATTTCATAAGGTTATTATAAAAAATACAGAATTTTAACATATGTGTTTACAGATTAAACACAATCTTATCAAATTCATTGTTTAATATAGAATTGATAAATTGACACACAACAATATATATTAATGGTACGTCTGCAGAATTTACAATAAAATATTGATTGAATTTTTATTATTGCGATAGTCTCAAGTTCTTTTTACGTAAGAATATTTATTTCAAATGAGCGGATGAATGCAGTTTCGAGGAGAAAACATATCTACCGTACATACCGACTCATATGAGTTACGCGAGTAGAGATATATTTTTATTGTCATTCTATATAGTGACTGCACACAAAGAGAAAAATAACGATTATGAATAAGAATTATCCATGTTTGTCGTTCTAAACAAGATTCGCATTTGCCGTAAAAACGCGTTTACACCTTGATGGAAAAGTAGTGGCTGATCAGAACTCGTGCTGATAGTAAGTAGTAAAACCGAAATTGTAAACTATCAGCGCGAATTCTGATTGGCTGCTGCTTTTCCGTCAAGATATGAATGCACCCTAAGATTCCTATTGAATGTTTACTTTAATTTCAGAGACTAGAAGTTATTGTAAATTTTTTATTAATTTAATATTAATTTAATATTAATACGTTAAACACAGCTAATTTTGTTTTAATTTCCGTTTAAGCGAGGAGAAATGCTCAACCAATGTAAGTTTAAGTTTAAGAAATGTAAACAAGAGATGAGCGGTAAGAAGGTGATTCACAGAATTATCTAGAGATCATTGCATGTAAAAGTTTTAATTGTAACCGTAAGTCCATAAAAAGATAAAGATAAAGATATTGATTGCTACCACATCTTTATAAATCAACGCTATTTAAACGGAAAGTTCAACATCGGTCCCCAGAGATCGACATCGCGTTTAACGTATTAATAATAAATTCTATTTGCAGAAAAATTTTAGTCACGGCAGAAAGATGCGTTTAATTGTATTTTAAAATTACTCTTAAATTCGTCGCGTATATTTTCGATCATCGTTTAAGAAAAACTAGGAGGAAACCCAACTTTCTGCAAGGAAATCTGCAAACGAAATCACCACTCTGTTCTCGCTGGGATATATCATTTTGCTGCCGTAGGAACCGAAATGTACCGCGATTTTGTAGAGTAAAGTACAACAGGGAAATACATATATGAATGTGCAGTTATCGCCGCACCAGGATCAAGAACGATAATATATTAAAGATCCATTCTACCTTGTGGCTTGAAAAAAGGTGATTTTTTGGAATTTTTTTCGAAAAAAATAATGAAGATACATTGGATGCACTCTGCATGAAGCTCATGATGTATCGTTATATTCTTTTTTATTATTGGTGAACAACAAGAACAATGATGCGCTTTACTCGGAACAGACCTATTGTTTTTACATGTTATTTTACATGTTATTACACCCAGTGAGAAATGATAATGGAATCGACATCGATTTTATTGTTCACTGAATACTTTTCTCTTTAATTTTATATTTTATAAAGTCAATTTGTTGACTGTAAATTTACGTATTTAAAATTTCGGGAAAAAACCTCTCCGATTTGAACATGACGCCAAAATGCTGCAGCAATGAAAATACTCCTGTATTCTGTAACTCGTTATGACAGTAAGGATGTTGTTACATTTTGTTGCGCAACGACAATAACGATATTGTTAGTCATAACTATTTACAGAATATAGAGGCAGGTCGCACTAGTCATTTCAAAAGAATTCAACAAAAATTTTTTCTATTCAGAAAGAATGTGTCTATTGAATAGATTATAATACTTGGTTTTGAAAAAAAAATTAATAAAACGGAGACTATTTGAAAGAAAAGTTCAATTCTTTTTTCTTAAATTGTGTTCTTATTTTTGCGATAGAAAAAGTATTATTGATATTGATAATTATAGTCTATCTAGTAGAAAAAACACTGCTCTATAATTGTGCAAATTTTGAAAACAATACTGTTACGCCCGCGCGACTGATTTACGAGGTCGCGTTCGCAAATGCGCATTCTCGAACCGCTGAAATGAACATGAATGTTAAGAAGAAGAACAAGAAGCATTTATTAATGCAAAATACAGAACAGAACATAGCGAAAGATGAAGCAATCAAGAGATACATCCGTACTGATAGCTCCAAATCTGACAATCTTGTTGTGAGACAGACGAATGCCTAGTCGTTTCAACAACGCGTGCTCTTCGTTCACGGGCATTGGCAAAATATGGGCATAATACTGCCCCCCTTTTTGTTTTTTTTTTTTAAGATTGGCGTTTCGACAATCACGGCTTCTTCGAAGCTTTTAGTTCTCGAAGAATTTCAGAGCTCTCGATCAACTTCCTGCTTCTTATTGTGATGCTGCTATAGTTTTTCAGAGCCCTGTTCCTCTTAAGGCCCAATCCTTCGTGCTGAGGCTTTCTGAGTTTTTTCTTTTTCCTTTTCGAGTAGGATCCTTCTTCAATTCCTCCCGGAACCCATCCCCTTGCGAAGGGAATTCTAGGATCCTCTTGCCCCTTCTCTTGAAGCCTTGAGTATTTGGGTCTTCTTTTTTCAAATAGAGGGAAGAATCCGATTGTACTGCAGTATCTTTGCCCCCAGTCTCCGCTCTGACATTTGCCCACTGTCCCATGGAAAAATCACGATTCAAAAACCGCGGAAAGGACTATCTTCTTAAAAAAAAATTCTAATTTCCCCTTTGCCCCCATTACGAAGCCATCGATATTTCTCATTTCTGAGGATCGACAAATTCCTTCTTAACATAGCTAACAAGTCCTCCGATCCTCTTTCCTCCGTATCGTTTGCACGAATCTGTCTCAAGACTCTCTCTCTCGAACTCTCGAACTCTCGGACTCTGTAAAAAATCATTATCATCAGCTTATATCATACAACTTAGCATCGATTTTATTCCTACTAAGCGATTCTAGGACTCCGATTTATTATATTATATGATTTATTATATTATAATTATGAATCTTTTCCACATAAGATGCTAGCCTATCTGAATATACTACTTTATTTTTATATTTGTTCGACTTGCGAGTACAGTGTACAACGTCGCTTAATTTCTTAACTACACAATATGGATCATCTCAATTGTTCTGTAATTTTGGAATTCTTCCTTTTTTCCTCCAAGGATTATACAGCCAGATGTTAATATTCCCGTCCGACGTGGATGCAAAGCGGTTGTTCGCGTTTTCCTGATTCCTATGCGCGACAGTTCGCGAAAGATTCTCGACTCGAAATTTCTTTTTTGATCAGTGTGAATCTCTATGCAAAGAGAGGCTTTGCCAGAGAAGAAAATCCTTTTACAAATTTTTGATAATAAGAACAAAATCCAAGGAAACTTCTTAAATATTTTTTATTCTGATTGAAATTGGCCAGTCCCTCACAGCACTTATTTTCTTTGGATCTATAGTGATCTTCTCTGCTGATACATGACCTAAGTATTTAATTTCTTTACTAAAAAAATTCTTTGGATTTATCTTTCTTTAACCGGAGAAAAATTTTTCTACAATTTAATAACATTTCCTCAAAGCTTTTTTCAAAAATAATTATATCGTCGAGATAAATTAAACAAATTTTACAAAGAAGTTATTTTAAAATCTGTTCTATTACTCTTTCAAATGTTGCAGGAGCATTACATATATCAAAAAACTCTAAATTGCTATAAACCGTTACCGACCAAAAATGTCGTTTTCTCTCTATCTTCTGCACGAACTTTTATTTGCTAATATCCGCTTTTTAAATTTAAAGTAATGAATCAAACATTACCTGTAAATTAAACGATATCGTCTATCCTGGATAATGGGTAGGAATCATTGATGGTTATTGCATATCTTGTGATAGGCACACAAAACCTTATTATCCCATCCTTTTTTTTAACTAACACAACAAGTGATGTCCATGGGCTATTAGATTCCTCAATAATTCCTTGATCTTTCATTTCCGAAATAATTTTATTCATTTCCTCTCTCATTTGTATCTCTCAATTGTATATATATCAAGAAGCCTGCTTTATGGGGGAAGGATCCTTTATGTTTATCATGTGCTCCCCTCCCCCGAATTTACAATTTCCTGCAAAAATCTCATTAGCAAACACATTGCAAAATTCATTTAGAAAATTGGCAAAGCTTTCTCTTTTAGATTTATCTAAATAACGAGAGTTTTTTTCGAATAAAGGCATTAAGCTCGATGGAACCGTCACAACATACGATCATTCAATGCGATATCAATCAAAATTAGCATCATTTTCAGCAAATGAATTGAGAAAAATGGGATCAAAGATATTTTGCATATGAAATAATTTGAAAAAATCGACTTCTAAAATACAATCGTCGTTTATTTTAGCAATCAACATTGGAACTTTCAAGGACTATTTCGCAAGTCAAACTTTGGTTATAGTTTTATATTTGATAATCTGTTTCCCCGTGTGGTACTTGACATTGCAATTATTTCTATTCTTAATACATCCGATTCGATAAATCTTTGATTTATTATGGAAATATTGGATCGTATCGATTCTAAAAATACAAAGTTTATCATTTGCTTCACCCTTATAGCAAAATTCTCGCAAATTATGCTCAATTTTATTTATCCTGAAAAGACATGGATTAGTACACAAATTATCAATCAAAGAATATTGGTCATTAGCACAATAATCATTTTTATTTTCAATTTTAAACCTGAAAGAATAATCATACATTGTCAATAGCATTACAAGAACATTGGTTAATCATAAAACAATTATTTTTTAGGATTATTTCTACTTTAGTCGAGTTTGTCCAGACCAGCTCGACTATTCCCTATTTCCTGTCTCCATACTGCCCGGACACTCGGAGCGAAAGTAATCCTCCTTACCATATTTTCCTCTTATTATTGATTTTCATTTACCGTTTATTATTGATTTTCATTTACCGTTTTTGATTTTAAACAAATTCCCGTTATAATATTATTTTTTCTGTTCTTTTTTTCTTTATTATCTTCAATTTATTCTCTTTTTCTTTCGTTGAAATATTTTCCCTTATGATCAAAATTATTTTCATGAATTAATTTTACATCCTTTAACTCTTTTAACCGTTATTCTAAGAGATATCGCTCCAACTGAAGGGTTTCTTTCACGAAGTTATCCGACAAGGTGGAGACAAATTGGGCACAAGCAGTTTTATCCCGAATCGGATGTGCGCACTCCGGATAGACCAATTGCGACAATTTTTCAATATCCGCGCCCAACGTAGTCAGATTTTTGTCGAATTTCTGCTTTCTATTCAGATGAATAATAGTATATGAATAATACTATGAATAATAGTTCTGTGCCGATTGACTCTCTCCGAAGCGCAACTCTAATTTTAATTTTAATTTGGCAAAATCTAAAGTTTCAAGATTCTCTACATTTTCTAAAATCGCGCGCGCTATTTTCCTCACGACACTAAGACGGTATTTTTCGTCTCTTCAGACCAATCGTTTGCACGCGCGATCAAACAGAATTGAGAAAAGGAAAGGAAGAAATTTGCGTAAAGGGACATTATATCGTTAAACGCACATGACAACATTCACACGCGAGAACTGAGCAGTTTTCACCAGCATGACGACAAGAAGCAGAACGAATTTGCGTTTCCATTAAGAGTGAGAGGACTTATCTGGCTATTCGTTGCGGACGCTTCTTATAGCAGTTTTCCTGTAACAAACGGATCTTCGCATCCTGTCGTTGTAAAAACCGCCGTTGTAAAATCCCTAAAGCTCCGCCTGCTTGCGTGTCTGTTCCTCACGTAGTTGCTTATTTTTATTTCGCGGAGGAAACGGCTTGCAGGATTGTCGTTTCCGATATTCGGATTCTCACCGGATAGTCTACGGAGTTGTCGTTTCCATCGTTCTCTCCGAATCCTCCATGCACTCGGCTCTGCATGTTCACTGGTGAGCGGAACATTAACCGCTGTCGAGATTCTCGATCTCGGATGTTACGCTCGCATGGCCGATTTACGGTCGCGCACACGCACTCCCGAACCGCCGAAATGAATAACATGAATAAGAAGAAGAACAAGAAACGTTTATTAATGCAGAATACAGAATACCGAAAAATGTTAGATGGAACAATCAAGAGATACATTCGTACTGCGTCGACTGCTCACATTCAAATCTGACGATCTTGTTGTCAGACAGACGAATGCCTAACTCTCGGCAACGCGTGCTCTTCGCTACACCATGGACGTCGGCAAAACGGGCATAACAGTACATTTAATAGCTCTATCAGTTTCGTTAGATCGAAAAATGTTGTTTCGAGAAAAATACGTTTAAAGTTTCAAGATTATTTGTCATGTTATTTACGCCTATATTTGATTATTTATAGCTAATCAGCTATTCCAGGGCCATATAATAATCTCTAATAAAAAAAACTTAAAACAAATACTTAAACTCATTTTGAGTTAATATTTTGCATTACCGACAAATAGCAAAGAGTCACGTCACAATAGAGTCACAATAATCAAGAAGAAAATATCATTGTGAGATTGTTATAACAAAATAACATGTTATAAAGACATTCGTCACCATGACATTGCTGTAACATCACATTTATGATAAAGCGGACATTCGCACGTCACTACGACATAACCATGATTGTTGTAATGTAACTATGACGTTTTTTTGCTATGGAGAAGTTTATTGTAAACCGTTCGTTACATATCTATGGCGCGCGCTTGCTATAAAGTAAATCGGAAGAAGGTGGCACAAGGGGAGAGATTTCACTTCATTTCTATTTTTATAGAACATATATTGGCTCTATTATGATTGCGTAGAAGTATGTAGTAAAAGTATGTAGACAATGGCAATTTTTAAAAGTTCAAGCCAATTGACATTGGAAAATATTTAATAAAGAAAAGGTGGGTTATGAAATAATTTTATTCTCTTTATAATATTTGGTATGCTAATAGCTAAAGTTTGTGCTTCAATGCTTATTGTAATATCAAACAAATGATATACGATAAATAGGTTTTAATTAAGTTTTCTGACAGTCATGTGGCTCATATAATTAAATTATAATTTAAATTATAATTTGTAATATTCTTATATGCGTAAAAGTTGCAATTGAATATTCCTATTACACTTGGAAATAAGATGACAGTAAATACAAAATACAATTTTTTCTGCTTGAAATCATTAAAACGATTTTATGAATTAAAATGTTGGATGTTTTATATAATTCGAAATATTTTAAGTTGATGATGCTGTTTAAATAATAAAAGTATGTATCCAACTTATTTCCTAAATTACTCTCTTTTGTATTTTTTAAATTTATGTTAGGTTTACCTTTATGCATTTTTATAGCTTAAATTCTTGATTAGGGATTGTAAGTAAGTAAACTATGCAAATTTATATTGCATTACATTATTTAATTTCTTCTCCCGTAGGTTACATCTTATATATATATATATATATATATATATATACATA
>NW_012130093.1:3446207-3446915 GCF_000143395.1 Atta cephalotes | reverse complement strand
ACTTTTGATGAATAAAACTTGTATTTTGAATTTTCTGAATGAATTCCGGGAACTTTTTGATCAAGGTAATGTATATATATATATATATATAAAGGGAAGATGCCATTTTTGCAAGGTATGACATATCAGTTTTTTGGAATATCAGTAATCTCAATAATATACAATAAAATCAAAAAAAGTTTAATTCGTTAATTTGTATAAATAAAAAAAGTTTTTAGAATGTAAATAATATTTTTTTGTAGTTTAATTCAATAACATTAAAAAGTTATTCAAGAATATAGGCTTAAGTATGGCATTTTCCTCCGATTTATTTTATACTTGCTTGTGTATGATCTTTTTAATGCTTCATAATTTTTTTGTCTGTCGGAGTTCCCCACTAAGGTTTCAACATAATATTCTATATACTTGAGGCTATCAAACTATGCAAAAAATTTTTCAATTTTTTGAACCCAACAAGGTAGAATGGACTCTGAAAGAAAGGAACTCAGAAATCATTCTACTGAGTGATCTTATACTTCGAACAATTATATAAATGGTTTCTTGTTGTAAAAAAAAGGAGAGAGAGAGAGAGAGAGAGAGAGAGAGAGAGAGAGAGAGAGAGAGAGAGAGAGAGAGAGAGAGAGAGAGAGAGAGAGAGAGAGATATATAGTATATNNAANAGATATAGTACTATTATTATTAGTAGTAGTTATAGTATATATTATATTA
>NW_012130093.1:3405867-3446187 GCF_000143395.1 Atta cephalotes | reverse complement strand
ACGTAGTAGTAGTAGTAGTAACGTAGTAAGTAAGTACGTAGAGTATTGTAGTAAGAAGTAAGAGAGATAGAGAAGAGAGAGAGTAGAGAGAGAGAGAGAGAGAGAGAGAGAGAGGAAGAGAGAAAGGAGATGAGAGGAAGGGAGAAAGAGAAAGAAGTCGGACATAATTTTAAGAGATTTAACGCACAGAATTAGCCGTAAGCATTTTTATAATGGTGTTTATAATGTACTGTATTAATATTATTGTTAATACTATTACCATCACGTATACACACATATGCATACCTACTTGACAAAGGAAGACTCGGAAATGTATTTCATGGATTTTAATCAGCTTTAGTGTGTTTATTCTTGAGCACCAAAAAATAATCTCTATAAAGCCGTGAATTGTACCTTCATATATTTTCCGAAAAAAAAATTGTGATTATAGGTCACGGTGACGAATCGCTTTCAAATGGCGGAATCAATAGATGTTAAAAAAACAATCAATTTTTATTTATATATTTTTATGAATTTCAAGTTCCGAAAACTGTTAGTTTTTTAAAAAATTAACATTCTTTGATTTCAATCAAAGCTTGAAATACTTTGCGAACGGTTGCAACTATTGGAATAAACTTTTAAAAACGTTCAATGCCTGATTGTCAAGTTTTGGCAGAAATAGTCTAAATAACGTCAAATAAATGCCCTTAAATGAATTTTTCACTGATCAAAAAGTTTAATGTCAAATATGTTTCAATAAAGTTATATAGGATGGTCCACTTAAATCGACCATCTGAAATATCTCGCTTATTTTTAATGAGATAAACAAATGAAAGTGGAAGGAGGTTGTGAGAGGGACATATTTTGATCATGTTTTTTTTTTAAATAGAAAGGCATAAAAAAAATGAAGATTCCATTTTTTTTAATGAAATTGTATGATTTCTTACAATATGATTCCTCTAATTATTCTGCATATAAAAGTATTATAATAAGATATAAAAAAGTGATATAAAAAAACCAATAGCTGACGAGATTTACACTTTATTCTGCACTTATTGACAATAACTCATAAACTATTAATTTTTCAATAATACCTTAATACTTTTATGAACAGAATAATGAATCAGTTGGTGGAAAGAAAACATAATTGCTTATGAGTTATTTAACATTTTATGTCAATATGTGCCAGAATAAAGTGTAAAATATTGGATAGGGGAAAAAGTCGTATTTCTTCATATTTAAAAAAATTTTTTCACATTTTTTACAAAAATATTTTTAAAAAAGTTTTTTATTTATTGCGTAATTTTCGTTACAATTATATCATTCGCTAGAGTAAAGTTTCAGCTTTAAGAATTTAATATTAATTTAATAGAATTTAATATTAATTTTTTAAATTGTGGTATGATGATTTTTATCAAAGTTATGGCAATCAAAGTCAGAATGCTTCTTTACTTAACTCGCGAATAACTCAAGAACAAAAAATCATAGGAACATTTTTAAAAAATGATTTTGTAAGGAAAACTTCAAGCACAATAGTCAAAAATTTTTGTAAATTTTTTTTAGACATGTGAGAGAAAATGAAAAGACAATTTTTTATCTTTTTTAGCTTGTAGTTTTTAAATGTAAAAATTAAAAAAAAACTCACAGAAAACTAAAAAACAGAGTAACCTTTCGAAAATAGAGATTTCAAACTTTCATCAAAAACTGATCAAAACCCTTTTCTTAAATGTAAATTTCATTCATTTTTAACAAAGATGTATATAAAATTTTTAATTAAAAAATACGAAGAAACTTTTTTCCCGAATATCTCAACTATTGGTTTTTTTATATCACTATCTTAATACTACTTTTATATGTAGAATAATTAGAGAAAATCATATTGTGTAAAAAAAATCGTACAATTCGATTTAAAAAAGTATAAGTAACCATATCTTTTTGACACCTTCATCTAGAAAAAAAACAAGACTAAAATACGTCTTCTTCGAAACTCTTCTATTTTCATTTAAAATATATTTTTATATCACTAAAAATAAGCGAGATATTTCGGATGATCGATTTAAGTGGACTACTGTATACTGCTGAAATAGAGTTCTAAAAATAATATACAAATTTCAATGAAATGTTGCAAAATGCTTTGAAAAATATTCCTAGACATAAAGGAGGTGGGATTAGACCTCGCTTCGCATGGAAGGAGGGGCGAAAGGGAGATAGGATGGATCAGAGTAGACCTCGCTTTACATAAAAAATTAGATGCTCCTAGATAAGTGGAGTAGACTTCATTTCACATGGAAAATCGGTTCATAAATAAATATGGAATAGTTCGCTTCGCTGCGATATATAACTTTATTTAAACATTTTTGGTATTAAAATTTTTTATCGATGAAAATCCATTTAAAGATATTCAAAGTATTTAAAGTATTTTTGTCAAAATTTATAATACTCGGACGTTGGACATTCTCAAAAGTTTACTCTTATAATAAAATAAATCATATACTTTTAGTAAAGTAAATCATACTTACAGTAAAGTAAATCATATATTTTCAAGACTGATGAGCACAAACAACTCTCAAGATTTTTACACATATGTATTTTTTATTACGCAGTAAAGTAAATTTTATCAATGTTAAGGAAAAAAATATTCATTCATAAAATAAATTCTATTGAGATATATGGTAATTTATAAATTTATTTTATTAAACATAAAAAGTATCTTATAAGGTAGCTATGCCGTACAGGCGTATACAATGGTCCTGCCAATTTCATAAAATTTACTAGAATTTTAGCATACATTACTTTACATTGTTCTTCGTGTAAAAAGAAATTTACTAAAATTCTAGTGTATTATTTTACATTTTCCTCCGTGTGGAATTTTATTATCGAAGAATTTTATATTCAAGTGGTTATGCAGTTACCTTACAGTAAAGTAACTCACACTCTATTTTCAAGTAATACAAACAAATCTCAACATTTTACGCACTTATATCTTTACTATAGTAAAATAAATTTTGTCAGCGCTAAAACAAAAGATACTTGTCAATAAAGTAAATTATTAGAGAGAGTAAAGATTCGCGTAACGGGTTGAATAACAATCAAATGCCAAATTGTCTAGAAGCGTGCGATTGTAGTTCAACGTTAACGTATTAGATTACTATCCTAAAGAGCTTAAGTTCGAATTTCGTCGATACATGGAGGATGTAAAGTAATATAACACTAGAATTCTAGTAAACTATGTGGATATTGTAATAAATTAGCATATATATAGGAACAGGCGCTCACTTATGTAAAGTTTACTTTACTTTTCTACTAACTGATAAGCAATCATCGTACACTCATACTGTAAAGTACTTTTTACATTTCGTAAAATATAGATTTACTAGAATTCTAGTATATATTACTTTACATTGTTTTCTGTGTAAAATGAAATTTATTAGAATTCTTTTAAAATATAGATTTACGAAATATAAAAGATAACTTTACAAAATCTAAAAAGTACTTTATGGTATTACGACTGTAATCGAAGATCACTCATTTATTAGAAATAAAAAGAAAATTGTACATGAATGAGTGCTTGTCCCTTTAATGGACCTGTCAATTCTATACAATTCACTAGAATTTGAATATATATTATTTTATATTTTTCTTCGCATTTTTTTGCTTGATTTATAAGCAAGAAGCAACTCTTGTTTAACGCGTTAACACAATATATAAAAAATAAATCAAAATCCTTCATTTCCTTCCTTCTCATGAAATAAAGTACTATAATTGATTGATTTTCTTATGCCTTATACGTTATGCGTTATGCAAAAATCCTTGCTTCTCGCTATATGCTTACACATTCGCACTCACAAATGTATTTTTCTAATTTTCCTAAATTTTCTTTTTTTTGTTGTAAATTTATTCTGATTTTCAAGCTAACGTTCTTTTCAACTGAACTATCTATTTATAAATGAGGAATATAATTGAGAAGAAATGGATATTTTTTTTAAATTTGCAATTATAATAAAATCGATTCTATAATATCCCATACAGCACCAATTATTGCATAAAATTTTTAAAAATGTTTCAACCTTTCACATCTCATTGACAATAGTTTTGAAAAGATTCTGCAATATGTCATATCAAATGTTAACAAAAGTATTTCTAAAATCATATGCAATAAATTTAAAAACATTATGATGTTAAAATTCAATAAATAATAATGATTCCAATAATTAAATAAATTAAACAATACAATATAGAGCTAAGAATCAATTCAGGATAATATGAATAACAATATTATTGTAAGCAATATAAAAACTTTTCGACCCCTATCGGGGCCTCAATGTTAAAAATTTTAATGTTACTAACTACGCAAGATGTTAATTAATATGTTAATTAATATAATGTTAATAAAAAGCGCATGTGTACTCGCACATGTTGGAAATAATAATTATGACATGATACGACCTAGATTCAATCAGTTTTCCATCAGAACTTATTGTTAGTCTATTCTAGAAGTCACATAATCGAAGTCTAACACCGTAAGCTAGCTCTCAAATTTAATAGGTTCAGTAAAAATTAATTTTTTCATAATTTTATTATTATATTGAAAATATATATAAAATATCTTTAATTGCCAAAAATTATATGAATTATATGAATGATTTGTTCTGCTATAATTGCGAAAAATTTTTGTATATGAATAATGATTGTATTAAAACTGCAGGTGTGATTTTTTAATAGTGATATGTGCTTTTATACATATAATATGATTAATTAATCAAAATAATTGACGATATAATAATTATTTTTGAGAAATGTTTTAAGTTTATTTCAATAAGTTTTGTAATTTGTAAACAAATCAATCTTAATAAATTTTAAGTATTTTAGGAATGATATTTAAATATATGTTTAATTGGTAATTAAACAATATGTCAACATAATAAATTTAAATATTGTTTAATGATTTTTTTGTCTGCGATAATTTTTCATTGAATTATGGTGTTCTGAATATTACAATTTCGAGTGTGTTCTAAAATGTTCCCTATTTTTTGTTGAGTATATATTGTTAAAAAATATATTGTTAAAAAATATATTGTTAATTGTAAGAATTCTCTTATATTTGTTGTAATGGAGGATCCAATTGTCAATTATTATGGAAGAGATAAAACAGAGGAGCTATTCGTTACTTCATTGAAAAATTACAAATATGAAATTATTTAGTTAAAAATAACATTAGCTCGAAAATCATCAGTGTAAGTTTGCAATAAGAAAAAAAGAGAAATTAGAAAAATGAAAAAAATACATATCCGATAGGTTTGAATGTATAAGCATATATTTCGAGTATAGAATCTGTAACGTTCTACCATGTGTGTCGACTCCTACCGTTTTATGAATAGTAATTGTTTACGAGGTATTTCAAGTTTTAATTGAAATCAAATCATATATTAAACAATCCTAAAAATCTTACTTGATCGTGCATTTGGAAATTCAACAATAAGGAATAGAAGTAATGACTGTAAAGCTAGAGCTTTAATGATTAAATAATTCAATCTGAATTGCTATATAGAGGAAAATCGCCGATGACATAGGTCTCCTAAAATAACACCCTCTTATTTCTCAGAAACTAACTATTGCATTTTATTAATAAATTACTAATAAAATACTTACTAATAAAATACTAATTTTACTAATAAAATAAAATAATGATTTGTTTAACTAATTAAAGAAATACAAACTCATAATTCGTTTGTGGCTTATTTCTATACCACATCAGCTAAAACAATTCTATGAATGTGAAAATAAAATTCTTACGATTTTCTTTTGCAAATTGCGTAGTTTAAATAATAGTGATATATTTAATATATATATATATTGTATATATATATATATATATATATATATATATACAATATATATATATATTAAATAATAATGATATATTATTGATAATATTACATCATTTTAAATGCTTATAATTTCCTCAATATATTTATTTAAATGAATTAATTTCAGAAATTATAATTGTACGCTGATATGGTTATCGGACTTTCAACGCATCAATCTGAAATATTAATAATCCCCCAAATTTCCCAAATTTAATCTTAAAAAACTGTAATAAACTTATTGCAAAAAATATTGCCTCGACTGGGAGTTAAAGTAATATATCTAAATGATCTTATTTTCAATCTTATTATTATTGATACACGCTCGTCTACAATGCGTAACTCTCTATACATATCGGTTAGGGAAGAATATTGCTAAGGTATTGTAATTTAAAGGACGCTCGCACGGAATGCAAGAGATCCGGGTTTGACCGATATCGGAACGTAATTATAATTTCTGAAATTAACTTCTGAAATTAACTTCTGAAATTAAATGAATATATACAGAGTGGTCCACTTAAATCGAATATCTTGAATATTTCGCTTAGTTTTGATAATACAAAAAATGTTTCAAACGAAAGTGAAACAGTTTCAAGGGGGACGTATTTTAATCATGTTGTTTTTTTCTAAGTAAAGGCGTCAAAAAGATATGAAGATCTTCATTTTTTTAAATAGAATTGTATGATTTTTTTTTTACAAAATATAATTCCGCATATAAAAATATTAAGGTAATGTCAAAAAAACAATAGTTTATGAGATATTTTACATTTTATTCTGGCATATTGATATAAAGTGTTAAATAATTCGTAAACTATTAACTTATTGATAATTGTATCTTAATACTTTTACGAACAGAATAATGAGATGAATCAGTTGATGGAAAGAAAACACATAGTTGCTTATTTAAAAAATTATCTATTTTGTATAGATATTTTTTTAAAGCAACGATATGTTTTCTTCACTAACTGATTTAGCTCATTATTTTGTTCATAAAAGTATTAAGGTACGATTATCAAAAAATTAATAGTTTACGAGTTATTTAACATTTTATGTCAATGTGTGCCAGAATAAAATGTAAAATCTCTCGTTAACTATTATTCTTTAATTCTTTGATATTACTACCTTAATTCTTTTACATGCAGAATAATTAGAAGAATCATATTGTATAAAAAAAGTTTATAATTCCATTTTAAAAAGTGGAGGTAACCTTGATACCTTTTTGACGCCTTCATCTAAAAAAAACTAATATGACCAAAATATGTCTCCCTTTCACTTTCATTTGAAATATTTTTTTATATCATCAAAAATAAGCGAGATACTTTAGATCGATTTAAGTGAACCACTCTGTATAATAGTTCAACATCTTAACATTCAGACCATAGTGGAACTTCATATTTAAAGTAATGTATCTAACATAAACGGTCTTATTTCCATTCTTATTATTGTTACACGCTCGCCTACAATTCATAACTCTATATTTATCGGTTATTAGGAGGAATATTGCTAAGATCTCGGTAGTTTAAAGGCTTAGGACGCTCGCACGGAATGCAAGAGATCCGGGTTCGACTCCCGGCCGAAGCAATATTTTTCGCAATAAGTTTATTACAGTTTTTTAAAATTAAATTTGGGGGATTATTAATATTTCAGATTGATTGCATTGAAAGTTCGACAACCAAATCGGCACGCAATTATAATTTCTGAAATTAATTCATTTAAATGAATATATATAATAGTTCAACATCTTAACATTCAGACCATAGTGGCGTTTCGTATTTAAAGTAATGTATCTAACATAAACGTCTTATTTCCAATCTTATTCTTTATATTATAATATTTTTATAGTGTCAAATATCTATTGGAGAAAACAATCGTGCATATATGGAAAAACTCTTGAAAAACTATCGTGTTACATATTTTTGGATCTTGCAGAACAGCGTAAAGTAAATATGCATATAATTTAATAAAAATGTTTTATAACGAAATGAAGAGATTCTGGAACATTTTATATATTCACTTATAGGTACACTTGTACATTCACTTATATACATGCACTTTCTACAAATAATTCCTGTAAATGAAAAATAATAGAAATACGTAGCATTACTGTCTACTGTATCAGTTCGAACCCATTTTATCAGACGCTCATTTTTTTTTGCCTCATGAAAAAATTAATTATTGCAAAATTGCAAACAATATTATAAAAACTTCTTATACTATTTGATGGAAGACACTTTTTAGTTTGTATTTATGTTTTTAAAGTTTTATTGTCTAAAAAAAAGTGATATGTCGATGATTTTCCTCTATGTACACAGACTCGGCAAATATAGTGTGAAATCAGGGATTCTTCATATTCACTTCATATCCAAAATTTAGTTTAATAGGAAAATCCACGCCAAAGGAATTCAAGAATTGGATTAAAATTCAACTGTGAATGTTTTAAAAAGTTGTGTGCAGATGTCGACCGATATTTGTGATGGCAGTACAACTGCGCATAGCAGAGATTCAACTTTGTACTGGCCGTAATCGTATGCCGTATGCCGTTATCTGTAAGAATCGATTAATCACAGTCGAGCATTCCTCTCTTACAATTGAATAAAAGGGGAATACTCAAATGTGATTAATCAATTCTTACAAATTACAGTATGTGGTTATGTCCAATATAAATGATCCCTTACCGATTTAGATAGAGCATCGCAATTCGCAATTGTAAAAAAAAAGTCGACAACAAAGAGCACAAAATAAATTAAAAATAAAAAAAGGTCATTGTTTTGTACTCCTTCCTCCTCCCCTTCTCTCCTTTTGTCAGTCAAAAATTACATCGCCAGAGTTGGTGTGGTTCACTCTTCGACTTCGGAATAAGAAGCATTACAACGAATAGATAACCCGTATCGATGAAGATCGGGAAACGAACTGATTTCTCGCACGCGGAATGTGTGCGCGATCATCATCTTTTCGAGTGTCGCACAAGGGGGGATCGCGTGCCATCTGAGATAAAGCGTGACTAGAACAAAATACACGCATGTTTTGAACGGTGACGGCTCGATGTCTATGAGCGTCTGTTTACTTACCATATTCGAGAATATATTCAAATCAATGATTATTCCGGAACAGATACTGAATCAGTATCATTCTGTTAAAAAGATGTTAATACGCTGAAAAATTGTAAATAAATTTATTGCGAAAAATATTATCTTGGCCAGGAGTCGAACCCGGATTTCTTGTATTCCATACAAACGTCCTAAGCTTTTAAATTACCGAAGCCTTAATAATATTCTTCACGATAATCGTATGGAAACTTTCTTTCAGACGACGTAATATAAATACAATAAGAATCTTACTAGACTGCATTTGAAAATTCAACAATAAGGAATAAAAATAACAGCCTTAATGGTCAAAACTAGATCTTTAATGCTTAAATAATTCAATCTGAATTACTATATCTGGAGACGATAGCGCTCAGCGCTAAGACACGAAATACATGATATGAAATATTGATGTGCCTCCTTTACGCGAATCGGCGAATTGCTCCAGATTATCGAATCTGACAAGAGAACAATCAAGTGATCTCTTCGATTTAAATGAGCTTTTTAGACAAAAATAAAAGATACGTATTTTCTTATGCGTGCGATTCAGCATATAAGAAAATATGTGTTTTCTATTTTTGTCCATAGAACAACATATTAAAAGCTCATTTAAATCGGAGAGATTCATTTAGTTATGTTCCCTTGTCAGTAATAGCTGTCTCGAGTTTTAAGTACACTTGATCGATAGCTTACACTTAGATTGTATCATGCTTTTATTTTTTTCTCTGCATACCCTATAAGCGGAAATATTGCGACGCAAAGTTTGGATCTGTCACTTTTCAGATTCAGATACGTCGTCATCGTCGATCACATGCCACGCATTTCTTTGTCCGTTTAACATTTTTTACGCAAAGAGCGCTAGTAATATATATGATCAGCGAGCGCTGCGATACGACAATGTCTCAGTCAAAACAACAGGATCGGTATAGTTGGTCTAAGTGTTTGGTAATAATAAATAGATAATTGTTGAGTTTAGCCTTCTCACTTCTGTTGATAAAATTGGGTTCATTCAATTGCGTTTTTTACATGAAATGAATGAATCTGATAAAAAAATATCGCTCTGCCCCGTGGACCGAGGAATTAATCGTTAAAATCGATGTCTATTCAGGTTAGGAAATTTGTCACATCGATGACATAAGAATATGTAAATGAGGCTACAGTAAGTATTTTCTGCTTCAATTACACAAAAATTTTTTATTTTAAAACATATTTTTTGGTTCAAGAATACAAAATATTTTCTGTATAATTTTCGTTTTTACAGCAGAGAATTTGTTTTGATTAGGTATCTGTTTGCTTTAAAAATACAAATTCTCTGCTTTAAAAACAAAGTTTCTACTGTAAAAATTATATAGAAAAATTATATAGAAAATAACTTGTTTTTTAATAAGAAGACATCGAATCCAACATACATTGTCTGTCAAAGATACTTCAAACTACTACTTTTCTTTACTAACGTTTTTATATGTTTGCATACTTCTAAAAGTTCTTTCTTATTCAAATCATATAAAATTATATAGTCCGAATGAAATAACGAAAAAGTGGCTTCTTTATACATTTTTGACTTTATATACATAATGATGATAAGAATGTTGAGATGAATGAATATTACATCAGTAATCAAGCAATTATTAAGTAATAGGATTGCTATATGGATTTGTTAATGGTAATTACATCGCGTTACTAAATGTGTAAGTTATATTGGATTGATATAATATTAATTAAATCAATTAAACACAAGACTACGAGTTAAATGTTTAAAGTAATACATCAATATGTATTTTAAATACAATTATCTCAGAACTATGATTGCGTGTCAATTACTTTCGGATTTATTAATTAATCTGAAATGCTAATAAAATTCCTCAAAATTAAATTAAAATCTTCCTCAAATTAAATAAAAATTTGTAAAGAAACTTATTGCAAAAAATATTATCTAGGCAGAGAATTGAATTCGGATTTCACGTATACTATGCTAGCTCAGTTGTCCTCAGAGACTAGCGTTCTCACAGATAAAAATATTTTTGCAATAAATTCTTTACAAATTTTTATTTAATTTGAGAAAGATTACTAGTATCTCAGATTGTTGTAAATTCAAACATAATCGACATATAATCAAAGTTCTGAGATAAATGTATATTTTTTATATATAAAGAAATATTACAACTGAGTCAAAAACCCATCTAAGTATTATAACTTATCTATAATATAACTACAGGTTTGGAATATAACCCATCGGTTATTCCCTAAGTGATTTTGAACAGAGTGCTCTTGTTTTTGACAAGAATTCATTCTCTTGAGTCTTCTCGTTCTAAAAAGCAATGTATCCCAACTCTTTCGTGTCGCTATAATCGTTTTCCATGTTTTCGCACTTCTCTATGACTTCGTGAACGTATTTTACTCTTAGATCTCTATGTGAGTTATCGTTTCTTATATTACTATGAAGCATCTACCTCATTCCTAAGAAAAACTTTATTCTGAAACCTCTAGATATTCTCCGCATTCATCTTCTTGGCGCAATCCCAGAGTTGAACACTATATATCCATATCGGTTTCAAGGTCTGTCAATATAATAACAGTTTATTGTTAAAGCTCAATTTCTTCGAGTTTCTTCCCCATAACCAATACATGTATCTGATGTTTAATTCTTTTGTTTTTTTTAATATGCTCTTTCCATTTAAGTTCAGCATCAAACGTCATGCCTAAGTATTTGACAATATTCGCATAAGGTATTTTCTACGAGCTAATTTCAAACAATATCCTGGTAATTACGATTTGTAAAATTTATATGTGTCGATTTTGCTTCATTTAATTTGATTACTTATTTGTCCAATTGTTCACGGCATTGACAGCTGTTTCTAATTTGTTTTGTAGATTCCTCCATGCAATCATCAGTTGTTAGAATTGCTGTATCGTCAGCAAATATAACTGTTCTTACTTCTCTCAGGTTTGATATATCATTTGTGTATAGGAGAAAAAGAACAGATCTCAAAATGTTGCTCTGTGATACTTCTGCTGGTATTTTCATTAACTCAAAATATTCTTCTTCGCACTTAATTCTAAAATATCTATCTGCGATGTAAGATCTTAATATCTGATAATATTATTATGATAAATCTCGTCGTAGTTTATACTCCTCGATGCCACACACTCTATCGAATGCTTTGGCAATGTCCAGAAAGATGCATACTTTTTTGTTTTCTTTTTAGTCATTGGTTATTCTGTGCACCTGGTTTATAATAGAATGCCTCTCTGAACTCAACCTGGTATGAGGGAATAAAGTTCCTTTCCTTTATTATCGACTTAAGCTTTTTCATAAGTAGTTTTTTGAAAAATTTTGAGATTATGGAAGCAGTGATATTAATCTGTACGATTTTTTATCTTTGGGTGATTTGCCTGGTTTAGGGATCATTATTATTTTTTCTACCTTTCACTGCTTTGGTACATATTTTAACTTGAATTTATTAACTGTTGCAGCTTCCTTATCCCTTTTTCAAACAACTTCTTAATTATTTTTTCTGTAATAGAATCATACCCTGAAGCTTTTTTAATACTCAGGTTATTCTTAATTTTCTCTTTAATTCCCTCAGAGTTACCAGTTGTATTTCTTGCTCATTCTTTTTTATTACTTGTACTATGTTTTCTGCTGTTTATCTAGGAAGAGATTGAAATGTTTCTTAAGGTATTTTGCAAATAAGTCAGCGTTTTGTTTTGCACTTCATGTCTTTGTTAATCGACGGTATTTGCATTTTGGACCTTTTTAGATCTTTGATCGCTTGCTAGAATGAGTAATTTGTGTCTTTTTTGGCTATCAAATTCTGTAAGTGTCTACAATTAATTGTCTCATTTTTAATTTTTTTAATCAGTGTTTTGAGCTAATTATCTAGCTTATTTAACTTTTGTTTTTTGGAGTACGACCTTTTCCTCTGCTTTCGTTTTCTGCTTTCGTTTTCTGCTAAACAGTTCCCTTACTTCTAATGGATATATAATATCTTTGCTTATTCTCTTTTGTCCAGCAGGAGTGCTCCCCCGCCTGTTATATCTTTTGTATTAGCAGATGTGTTTCATCTCCCAGTTATTGTGAGCTTCTTATAGATTTTAAAATTCAACATTATTTTCAATTATCTGTCGAAACTTGTTCCATTCAGTTTTGCTATTTGTTAATTTTGGATTATTCTCCTTCTCAATTATGTTATCACTGATAATTATTGGTCATAATTACTGGTGAGCGATCTGAATTCTTTAGCATTCTTAGTATGTATATAGTTTCCAAAGATCCCTTTAGTTAGAAAGAGGCCGATTAAGTCCAGGATTTTGTTTGTATCCGTAGGCCAGTATATTAATTTACCTCTAGAGTGAAAATTACACCTCAGTTATCTTCTCGCTCCAAGTAACTCGTTTCTCTTGGGATTTGTAAGTCTTGATCTCCAGAATTATTTTTAGCATTAAAATCTCTTCCGATGATAAATTTATGTCCTAATGATTTAAGAAGTATGTTGTATTTTTCTTTTTTCCAATTGTACGTGACAGACAATATGATAGTTGCCGATTATAGTGGTGTTGTGCGTGTATAGGTTAGATTACAGCCAGCCGCACTGTCGCCAGTAATGCACAAGCTATATTCTTGCAAGATAGAAAGATTCCGTTCGAGGCTGACTATTTACAATGTATTTACATAAGCTAGTGCAGGTAGTCCTGCAGAGGACTGTTTATGATACTTTATGTGGTCTGAAAAGGACCGTTATGGTATTTACCGCGTTACGCATTCTCGAAACATGATTGGCAGCTTGCAGTGTCTTAGCGAGGCCCTCCAGCATTTGTTGTTGTTATTGCAGTCGACCTCAGTGGAATGGCCTGTAGGTGGCAGCAGGAAGGTGACTTTCCTTCACCAAGTCAGCAGTGTCCTAGGCGGCGTGTGTGGGGAGAGTTATACTTGCTTCGGCTTCTGCAGCGTTTCCCACTTATTTCTCGACATCTGCGTACCGGTGGTGATCCTAGGCGGTGTCACAGGCAGCGGTGAAATGGTGGCCGGAATGGTGAGATAGTTTGGCGTATATCTCCGGAGCTGGCAGTCCCACGTGCTGAAGAGTACTCATGGCGGTTGCGTGAGCTTCAAGCGCTGCGATGAAAGCAATGCTTGAAGCTCACGCGACTGCCATGTTTATTCGAGCGGGATGAGTCTCCACCTTGCAGGTGACGGCGAGCGTGGGATCGCTGGCATTCGTTGCTTCCGTTCTCTGGCCGCGCCTGCAGACTACTGTCGCTCCTCTGCGAGGCCATGCTGCTCCTCCGCTGCCAGGTTACTGCTGCTGCGGTGGCTCCTCTGCTGTTTTGCTGCTGCTGCGGCAGCTCCTCTGCTGTCTTGCTGCTGCTGAACGGCACCTCTGTTGTTCGGCTACGGCTGGGCGGCGCCTCTGCTGCCTCGCTTAAGTGTCAAAGTTGATGACTATTCAAATTAACTATTCAGATTAAGAAATCTATCACAATAGTGGTTCATTACTTTAAAAGCACAAAATTCTCTGCTAAAATAGTAAAGTTTGTGTTTTTTAAACCAGTTATTTATTGCCTTAAAAATATATAATCACTGCTTTAAGAACACAAATTCTCCACATTAAAAACAAATTTTATGTTAAAACAGTGAATTTGTATTTTTAAAACAGTGAATTTGTGTTTTTAGGCCAATATTACATGCGTCCGTTTTTTTATCGCATGATAAATTTTTCAAGCCTGTTGATTGGCTATAGGACAAAGAGGTCCGAGATACTCTCTGTCTTGCAACCAATTAATATACTTGAAAATTCGTTCGACAAAAACCGATGTAATATTGATTTAATATTAATCTAATACATAACATATCAGCCATTAATAAATCGCATTGTCAATTGACTCTTTTTACACTGTTAAATCGGTTAGTATTTACGCATATCAAATTGATGCGGATTAAATATTTGATATGTCCTTATTTACCGCTCTGACGAAAATGAAAAGTTTTATAAGCGTTTGTTTAATGTTTACATAAGCGTTTGCAGGAATTCGTCAAGAATTCAGAAATGTATAGAGTGTTCATAAAGCGAAAATTGCAACGCTGCAACATTTGGAAGGCATTTTCTGACGAAAATAAGAAATTTCATGAATATTTGTTTAATATTTACATTAGCGTTTGCAGGAATTTGTTGAGAATTTAGAAATGACCAGTAGAGTATTCGTAAAACGAAATTGCAATGTTTGGAAGGCATTCTCTGAAAATAAAAAGTTTCATGAATGTTTGTTTGAAGTTTACATGAACGTTCAGATCAAGTGTTGAACCTGCTGAACACAGATATTTTATTGAAAAAAAAGGTACAAAATTTTTTATTGAAAAGTCTCATCATACCGCGCCTTTTATTCTATTTGATGTGGTTTTTTAAATGTGAGAAATTAAATTTCCTTGTGTCCCTCTAGGCCATGTTGTGCACTACTTGAAAATCGGATATGTAAAAGAATGTTTGCTAAACGGAAGAAAAACGCTTGTGTTATGGAGTTGAGAAAAATGTTTTTTAGGCGTTTTTAAGCCGTTTGCGTAAAACCTTACAAAACATTTACTGAGATTCAATAATTCGCCACATTGGAACAACGTTTGTTGAATAGAAGAAAAATGTCTCACGTATTGAGAAAAGCCTTTGTTAAATGTTTGAAAAATCTGACGCGAACTCTCTGCGCACGAAGGCGCATCCGCATTTATTGAAAATCCTTTGGAAAGCATTACTTTATCATTATAGAAACAACATATTTTCATGAAACGACATATACTATTTTATAAGCGTTCTGAAAACGTTTAAATGGTGTTCTGTAAGCGTTCTTATAAAGTTTGAAAACATATTGTATAAACTCTTAAAAAAATCATCGAATGGTTTATAAAGTCATATTTTCATTAGGACGATCTGCCTCAGAAGTCAGGTTAAGTGATATGATCTTCACTGCTTTTCAAAATAAAAAACTTCTAATTCTAACTTGAACTTAAAAGCAGTAGCAAATTTTAATATACGATTCACAACGAACCAAACGTTTATAGCATGCTGAGATCTTTTGACACCATTTGATACGCGTATCAGCTTGGTCTGATATTCGCAATTCAGAAGTATTCGAGGAAGGACATTTTGGAATGTAGCCTCAATATGCGCATCAAATGCTCGGTATAAACTAGGCCATTGCATGACAGATTACCTAACCTAACCTTTAAAATATCACAGGTAATACCTTATGACACATTTCCACTGAGCGCTTCATGCATTGCATAGTCGAAGGAGAGAAAGAGAGGGGTTTTGTGTGTGTGTGTGTGTGTGTGTGTGTGTGTGTGTGTGTGTGTGTGTGTGTGTGTGTAAACTTCTCTCTCTCTTTCACGACGCGACGTGTGACGAACTCAGTGGAAACTCAGCTTAAATGGTCTTTTATAATTTCATTTTCTCGATGTATCTTCTTTATATAGTAAAATATATATAACAATATATTTTAACAAATCAAGTACATACCAATAAAAATCATCGAAATCATAAAAGAAAGCAATATAATATGTATACGATGTGACACATAAGGCTACGTCCTCATAGAGAAAGAAGTCTCATCTTATATCTTTTCTATCAATATTCTGTTCCACATTCTTTCTACTTAGGTTGCATCTCCTGGGGACGCAACCTAAGTAAACGTTGTTAAATATGCATGATGACTCTAAAACTTTTATAAAAACTTCATAAATGCGTCAATGTATAAAATAAACACATGAATTACGTATAGATAAAAATCAGTGACCTGATAAAAAAAGCTATGAGCCGTTTGATGAGCCATAATGCATTTGGATATGTGTACGTATGTATATACATACACATTAGGAAGGCCTTATCTTAAATGTGGATAATTTATATATCGAATGACAAATTTTTTAAAGATATTAGGTGTACAACTTTGCTTCCACCATTTTTTTTCCGAAATTCGAGGCTTTATTGTAAAAAACTGGTTATACATTTATGATTCAAAGTATTGTCCATCGCTGGCCACTACTTTCTTCCATCTTTCGGGTAGCGTACGAATCCCGAATCGTCGAAAAAAACTAGTCATCTTTTGAGGCTATCCACGAATCGATCTAATTTTTTACTTCTTCATAAGATCGGAAGTGCTGGTCAGCCAGGCCGTGTGCCATTGATCGAAACAAGTGATAGTCAGAGGGAGCAACGTCTGGAGAATACGGCGGGTGGGATAGGACTTCCCATTTCAACGTTTCCAAGTATGTCTTGACCACTATCTCAACATGGGGTCGAGCATTGTCATGCTGCAAAATCACTTTATCGTGTCTCTCGTTGTATTGCGTCTTTCAATGCTCGGCTCAAACGCAATTGCGTTCGATACCGATCGCCTATGATTGTTTCAGTCGGTTTTAACAGTTCATAATACACTACGCCGAGCTGGTCCCACCAAATACAGAGCATGACTTTGGAGCCGTGAATATTCGGTTTAGCCGTCGACGTGGAAGCATGGCCGGGAACTCCCCATGATTTTCTGCGCTTGGGATTATCGTAATGAACCCATTTTTCGTCTCCAGTCACAATGCAGAAATCCCTTCCGTCTTTGCCTTTCAAGTAGCTGTTCACAAGCAAACAAACGCCGTTCAACATCTCTCGGCTTCGATTCGTACAGCACCCAATTTCCTTGCTTCTGAATCATTCCCATGGCTTTGAGGCGTTTTGAAATGGCTTGTTGAGTCATTCCCAATGATCGTGCCAATTCTTCTTGATTTTGACACGAGTCTTGCTCAACTAATACCTCCAATTCTGCATCTTCGAAAACCTTCTCTCTTCCACCGCTATGCCGGTCTTCGACGTCAAAATCACCGTTCTTGAAGCGTTGAAACCACTCACGACACGTTCTTTCACTAATAGCGGCCTCACCATAAATATTCGAGAGCATTCGATGAGCTTCAGCCGCAGATTTCTTCATATTGAAGCAAAAAATTAAAATCTCCCTCAAATGATGAGAATTTGGCTCGTAAACTGACATTTTCAATCGAGAATAACTTTATGATGCAGATACAAATCGACTAATGTTTCTATGGAGTTATGTTGACAGATGCCCAAGTTTATTGTATGACGTCTATGATTTATTTATTTCGACTATCACTTACCGCTAAAGCCATCTATAGGAAAACGGCGGAAGCAAAGTTGTACACCTAATATGAAATAAAATCATGTAGTGTCTAATAATGCGGAGTCCAATAATGCCGTGTCCAATAATGCGGTGTCCAGCAATGTGTATCCAATAATGCGATATCTAGCAATGCGTATCCAATCTTGCGTGTCCAATCGTGCATGTCCAATCGTACAATGTCCAATAATTACGTCCAATCAGGATACGCCCAACGGGGAGTGATGAACTTTTGAAAGATTGTATAATGCCTTTCTATAGCATTATTTCGAATTCTTTTCTTTTTGCTGCTTTTAATTTGTCTGGTGGTAATCTTCTGGGCCTGCACGCTTCCGGTGATCCTGATGTTGTCTAGATATAATGTATAATCGTTTTGTGCTTTGTTGTGCAATGTTGTCCCATTATTTGCCCTGGGTATTCTGTTGTGAATTTCGTTAGTGTTGCCACTATTTTCACTTTCGCGGTCATACTTGCTGTTCGTTTCATTCCCGTCTTGTTATCTATCAGCTTTTTCCTTCTCATGTCCGGCAGGAGGTTGTAGTACACTAAGAAATCTACTTCTATGATCGGCTGTGTGGTCTAAGCGATCATAAATCTCCACGGGAATGCGCGTCTAGTCCTTTGGTCATATTGTCAGTATGCCGTACATTGATATTGTTGATCCGTTGGCGGCACAGTTGATATGATACCAGTTGTTTCCGCCCCTTGATGGTTTTGTATCTGCCAGGAATTATTTTCTTATTGCCTTATTATCTGTTATATAAAAGCGACATGGTTGAGGCTGCCATCAACTGCTGTGTTGAACCGCCGCCACTGCATTCTTTTTCCGACTTCTTTTTAAAGTCGCAAGGCTATTCGCATTTGCGTGCTTTCGTTCCAAAACGCCTATGATGGTAACAGATTGTATGCGGCTTCATTGCGGCTTGCTCCTGGACCTGCTCCGAGATTTATCTCTCTTTTGGAAATTTTCTGTCCAAATACCTAGCCATCTTTTTGTCATTGTGTTATTAATGCTGCTACTTGATTCCGTAGTTCTTCCACAGAGTCTTCTTTCATTATCGGTGTCTTTGTTGGTTGCGGTCCCGAAGTTAAGATCATTGTTTTGCTTCCGATCTCCTGTATTCGATTCGCTTGATCTGCTACGCTGTGAAGGTCGTTGTTTCCTCTTGTAGCTAGTGTTGTCTGCATCTGCACTGGAAGTCTCCCCAGCCACAGTATGCGTAACAATTTTTCCGAAACTGCAGTCCCTGCTAATGCGGAAAGATGTCTTAGAAATTGAGTTGGTTTTCTATCCTCTATTTCTTCTGTTTCTAATAGCTTATGCGGTGTTCTTGCAAGTCTGTTAGCCTTTGTATTAGCGTAAACTTTTTAAGTGCTTGGTACTTTCCATTGCTCGGGGGATTGATGATTACATCTTTCATTACCCCCGCTTACCATACTGTGACTCTATTTTTGAGAGAGCGTATATTTTTCATGGTCGCTCGTCACTTTGCAGAATTCAAACTGGCTTTCTATTTGTGCGAATCATAGCTCTGATTTGTCCGGTCAAATCAATGGTGAAATTCTTATATTACAATCTTGTTTATTTATGTGTCCTCCTCGATGACTGATTCGTCGCCTGATTTGTTCATTGTTGACAGTTGCTGAATTGAGTAAAGATATTGAGTAAAGATAGCTTATGCCTTTAACTACAACGAACGTCGAGGTCACCAGTTATAGTGGTCGCTGATTATGGTATTGTGCGTGGCGGATTACAGCCGGCTGTCGCACTGTAGCGTACAAACTATTCTGGAAAGGTTCCGTTCGAGTGATGAGGCTGAGATGTGACTATTTACAATGTATTTACACAAGTTATGTGCACTGGAGATAATCCTGAAGAGGACTGTTTATGGTACTTTGAGACCTTGAAAAGGGCCGTTGTGATGCGGTATCCGCGTTATGCGTTCTTGAAATGTGATTGGTGGCTTGCGGAATGTCTTACTTAGCGAGGCCCCCAATAACCGTTGTTATTGTTGTTGCAGTCGATCTCGGTGGCCTGTAGGCGGCAGCAGGAAAGAGACTTTCCTTCGCCAGGCCAACGATGTTCCCGGCGTATGTGGAGAGAGCTACACTTGCTTCTGCAGCGTTTCTTACTTGTTTTCTGACATCTGCGTGCCGATGGTGATCCTAGGCGGTGTCACAAGCAGGCAGTGAGATAGCGGCCGTGAAATAGTTTGGCGACGTATATTTCCGGAACTGGCAGTCTCACGTACGAGAAGTACAAAGAGTACTTGCGGCGCTTCAGGCGCTGTGGTGAGACGTCGAGCGGAATGAGTCTCCACCTTGCAGGTGATGGCGAGCGTGAGATTGCTGGCGCTCATTACTTCTGTCTCTGGCCGCGCCTGCAGGTTGCTGTCGCTTCTCTGCAAGGCCATGCTCCTTCTCTGTCGAGTTGCTGCTGTTGCGGTTGGGCGGCGCCTCTGCTGTCTGGCTGCTGCTGGGCGGCTCCTCTGCTGTCCGGCTGCTGTTGAGCGGCCATTCTGCTGGCCAGCTGTTGGATAGCTGTAGCTCTTCGGCCGGTAGACACCTTCGATTGTCTCGGGATGCGTTCCAGCTTGGTAGCCACACTGGTTAAGCATGTACTCGGACGTATAAGTGAGTGTGTCTTCTTTTTTCGCTCCGGCGGGCCTTATATCTCCCGCCGGGCAAATCTCGAGCGCGGATTTTCATTAGTCGCGCCTGCCTCCTGAGCTGCAGTACTTGCGCTTCGTTGCGCGTGCTGCGTAATCGGTTGCCATGCGGATGGCGGTCTTGTGCGGCATAAGAAACTACCACAGACAGTATATGATTAAGGTATTGAAATTTTTATTATTCTTTAATTGCACGTTAATGGTTGTAATCTGCATGAATTGGTTCTTCATAGTGTATAATAATATACACTAGTCTTAACTAGTATAGCTGAATCTCCTGACCTCCTAGAGAGGAGTCTCGCTTTTCCGGCCAGGTGCACAGAGTGATAGCTACAAAATCCACATATCTTCCTATTTATGAGGAGTAGATTTAGATGAGTTTCCAAGATTAGATATATATATATATATATCTATTCTTTATTATTTAGTATTTAGAAATTCTTCTAGTTCCGGCATGTGTTACAACAGCCCATTCGCATTCCATGTTACTATTCTTGATGTTTTGTTTATTTCGCTTTCTAGTCACTTTACTTAGGTTTGTTTCAAGTTTCTTAAACCATTCATGATATTTTTTTATTAGTTTCTTTTTGTTCATTTCTTGTTGATTTTCATTAGACTTTTTAGTATTTTCTAGTATTTTCTTGTTTTTATCTTCTTTTTTTCCCATTGTGTTTGCATGCTCAACCATTGGTACTTACATTACTATCGATAAAAATCCCATTAAAAAAAATCACGAATTAAGAAATTTACTTATAAGATGGAAGAAGAAGGGATTTATTGATGATTACAAACTGTTAAAAATATATTGCAATTTATAGAGGGTTTACGGATTATCCAAAATACATAAACCGGATGCGCCTCTAAAAATCATTGTCTCTTCCATCGGTAGTCCTCTTTATGATCTAGCTTTTACTTACACGTTCTTAAAAGCAGTGTATTTGAAGCGCGCAACTTCGTAAAAAACAGCTTTCATTTAGTAGAGCAGCTTAATGGAAATAGTTTTGATTCGAATTTGCAATTAGCATCTTTGGACGTAATTTCTGTATTTACAAATGTTTCGACCGAATTGGAAATTATTAAAAAAAGATGGCTCTTTATATCTAAAAGTATTTATTATTTATTACGGTTGATTGAAGATGAATTTCTGATCACTATTCGATTTATTTTGGAATCTATTTACTTCGTGTTTGATAATATCTTCTATAAATAGGTGTTTGGAACGCCAATTATTAACATATTAATATATAATAATAATGGAATTGCTACATATAATAATGTAATTGTTATATAATTATATAAATACATTTTTTCCTGGGGAACTCTGATCATTATTGGGCTCTCCCCTTTCCCCCATTATCGCCAATATTGTCATGGAGGACTTAAAAGAATTGCGTTTATAACAACTGCCAAATCCTTTTCTATTACAAATATATGGACGATATTTTATTAACCGCGCCTCCTGAATTTCTGAATTCCATCATCAATTGTTTTAACTCGATACATGAACGATTAAAGTTCATCATTGAAGTTAGTAGCAATAATAGAATCAACTTTCTAGACGTGACTATCATTGTTCACAATAATATTATCATTTTTGATAACTGCAATCACATGTTCTGATAGATTTCTGAATTTCCATTCACATTATCTCTTGTGTTATAAGAACGGTATAATAATTAATCTTATTGATCGTATTTTAATTTTATCTCATCCACAATTTCATCTAATAAATCTTACAGAAGCAATACGTACCTTACTTAATAACTATTATCTTCTGTTTCTCATCTTTTCAACGATTAATAACTGATTAAAATATCATTCTCTCAATTCGTTACAACATAAATCTCCATTTGCTGTTTTGGATAAATATTTCATCATTCCATATGTTAAATCGATATCAGAATCCTTTGTTCCTATCGCTTCGTGTTTAAATAAAAAAACAGCTTACACTATTCCAAACATCCTTAATAAAATTATTATTAGTAGTAGTAAAAACAGATTAAATCAAATGTCACAACAGGGAATAGTATATAAAATTTCTTACCACGATTGTGAAGCTACTTAGAACAGACAAAAAGAAAATTACAAACTCGAATTTTAAATTACTAGTTTAATCAATAAAAAATCGGTATTACTTTCGATCATCTCAAACCATCGCATCACTCACAATCATGATTTTGATTGGAATAATGTGAAGATTTCTTGATTTTGAATTCTCTTCTAACAAGAAGATAATATCTGAACTAATGCATACAAAGAAACAGCAAAATGGATTAAATCTATAAAACGACATGGATTCCTTTCCTGATACTTATCTTGCCATACTAGAACTCTTAATTCCCTTAATTCTAGAATTCGCACTTCTCTCTTCCCTCCTTTTTGTCTTATGTCCCCTCCTTTTATCTTTCATTCTTATTTCCCTTTCCCTATTTCTAATTTTACTAAAGTAGTCTGGATTTGTCTAATTCAAATCCAGACACAAGGTGTCTGGAAATAATCGTCAAATATTTCATGGGCAGATAGACTGGACTAAATTGAATCGAAAAGTCCTCTACCATTTTGTAAGTTTCCCCAATAGTTAACGAGATATTAATCTTTAAAAATTGTCAAATATACACGCTCGCCCGGCCTATTACTGCAAAGTGTATACGCTTACCGATCGCTTAGCGCGTGGGCCGTGGGGAGCGGGGATAGCCTGGCAAGCGCACCGTTTGAGCTATGGAGGCTTGCGGCGGTGCGCGGCGCGGGGCGCTTGTCAGCCAATCCCCAACTCCTCGCGCGGCAAGCTGATGGCGAATAATCGCGATGGCGAATAATCGGCGCTTCAGAAATTAATATTTGGAAAATCGGGAAATGATCGAAATTTTTTTGAGAATTTAGTTCGCTCTAAAACGTACATACAGAAAAATGTTACATATGTATAAATATGACTTATTTTAAATAAATAATAAGTGTATTTTAAAAGAGTATTTGATAATTTTACCGACAACGTTCGTGAATAAGATAGAACGGACTAAACTGAATCAAAAAGTCCTTAATCATGTTATAATTTTGGCAATATAATTTCATTTGGTAAAAATAATTGCTAATAAAAAAATACAGTACTAAAAGGTTGATTTATTAAAAAATTCTAAAAAGATTTCTAGAGCTTTATGAAAACAAAATAAACAATTTTTGTCTCTTGCTGTTTTTCTTCTGCAAAGTTGATAGTACTTGAATAAAAAATTCTTGAAAACCAATATTTTAATAATTAATATCTTGTTAATTATGTTGCGAAAATTATAAAATAGTTAAGGACTTTTCGACTCAGTTTAATCCGCTCTATCTTATTCACGAACGTTGTCAATAAAATTATCAAATACTCTCTTAAAATATACTTATTATTTATTTAAAACAAGTCATACATTATACATATGTAACATTTTTCTATATGTATGCTTTAGAGCGAACTAAATTGAGTTCTCAAAAAGATTTCGATCATTTCCCTCTGTAGCTCAAACGGCGCGCTTGCCAGGCTATCCCCTCTCCCCACGTGCTGAGCGATCGGTAGGTGTATACATTTCGCAATAATGGGCCGGGCAGGCGCGCGTATTTAGCTATCTTTAAAGATTAATATCTCGTTAACTATTGAGGAAACTTACAAAATGATAGAGGACTTTTCGATTCAATTTAGTCCATTCTATCTGCCCATGAGATATTTGGCGATTATTTCCAGACACCTTGTATATAATATAATGTATTATACAAGGTGGCATCAATTTATGATCTCACTCGTTTGAGTAGGTAGCGGTAGGCAGCGGACTGAGTCGAAAACCTCTACCATTTTCCACTGCTCGCAATAGTTAACGAGATATAAACATTTAAAGAGCCGAATATGCGCATTCGCCTACTATTGCTGAAAGTATGGCCCATCGAGCGCACGGCGCGCGGGCTGCGAGGAGCGGGAATGGCCTAGCAGGCGCGTCGCACCATTCGAGTTTACAGGCTCGCAGCGATAAGCGGAGCGGTTGCCCCTCTTCTCGCGCGCCAAGCTATCGATGGTGGATATTCTGCGCTTTAGAAATAATATCACGATTTCGAAAATTAGGAAATGATCAAGAACTGTTGGAAAAAACTCAGTTTAGTTCGTTCTGAAGCGTGCACATGTACATACAGAAACATGTTACATAAATATACTTGTTTCAAGTAAATAATAAGAGTATTTTAAAATTATATTATCAAGAAAATATAAATGATATAATCGTTATTCAAAAGAAGAAGAATAAAAATTGCATTCTCTCTTAGCACTAGAATGATATTTTTCAGCATATTTCTACACTACCGCTCATAAATTTTACATAAAATTAAAAATAATTGATAAAACTTTTGCAATTGCTAGTATGTACAAGTGATCTAAAATATGTTTCAAAAATAATACAATTGCTGTTTTATGTCTTAATTTTTTACACGATCATTCGATAAAATTTATGCGGATATCCGAACTTCCGGTAGTGTAGAAAACTGCAGAAAAATATCATTCTAGTGCTAAGAGAGAACGCAATTTTTATTTTTCTTCTTTTGAGTAATGATTGAGTAACGATTACAAAGAATATTTTCTTGATAATTTTAAAATACTCTTATTTATTTGAAACAATATGTAACATTTTTCTGTATATGTATATATGCACGCTTTAGAACTAAACTGAGTGTTTTCCAACAGTTCTTGATCATTTCCCAATTTTCGCAATCGAGATATTATTTCTAAAGCGCTGGATATAACGATAGCTTTGAACGCGGGGAGTGGAGCAAGTACCGCTGCGAGCCTCTAATAAGGGACCATCTCAATTTGTACAGCAAGTTAGTGAAAATCCTTGATATCAGTGAAAGTTGATAACATAAGATATAAATTAAGGAAAATGGCGGAACTAATATTAGCATCTAGTCAGAACTTGTGCTAATATGACATTTCGGCTTTCTGTACTACTTACTACCAGCGCGAATTCTGATTAGCTGCTGCTTTTCCGCTTTCTGTTTTTCCGCCAAAGTGTGAACGCGTTCTTATTTTGTTATTACAATCTCATAGTGACGTCATATTTTCGTCCTGATTATTATTGTGTCTATGCAATGTGAATGTGACTCTTTGCTATAAAAATAGCATCACGCGCGTTCGTGCACTTTTATACACACATATATATATATATATATATACGTATGCATTCCTGACAATAGCATTTTTCATGCGATGCACAAGTTTACCTTACACCGCGATAATACCATCCGTCTTGTATCTTGTACTTCTTTTCTTTTTCTTCTTAACTCTACTTTATATCATTATTATTTCTTTACATAGATAAAAGTTTAATTAGCTCCTCTCAACGCGTATTATTCCGCGTCGCATAACGCACTTTCCTTTCGAAATTTCGTACTCTCCTCACTTGGAAACGTATCGTACATATCATTTGAGAAGTGCGCTCAAGATCACCTCGATCCGATCGACCGATCATCTATTATTGGCTATAACCAGCAAGGAAAATTTCTCCATCTCCTTCATTTGTTTACGAAATCTTCAATTCATTCCATCTAATCCTTCATCAAATTCTTTTGCAATCTTTCTTTTTTATTATCAACTTTTCTTTTCGTTTTTTTTTTCATGCTAGAAAAAGAACATTTTTGAATGTTGAGATCGTGCATTTTCACAATACGTGCTGCGCGGAATTCGCGTTACAAAAATAATAGACGAATTTTTATTGATCTTTTATTGTGGCACATATTTGCTCATGAATTTCGATATTCTTTCATTGTATCCATTCTTCGTTCGATTTATTTGAGATCTGGTTTGTAGTCCAATTACTCTTGCACTTCATTTACTTTTGTACATTTAGTTAATTGTTTTGGTTTTGTTTATCGCAATGGAAACACATATTAGCAATTGTAATAAATCATCTAAAGATATCGTTACTTGCTATCTTGTGTCAAATTCATAATGTTAACATGGAAGAATTAAATTCTATAGTGAAGAACAAGCAAAACTTTAATAATTATGAATTGTGGATGAGTGAGCAATTATCCAAACAGATGGTTAACGATGAAGTCGACATAAGTGAGACTACTTTAGAGTGTGATCCAGATGCAGTTGATGAATCACAACTTCCTGATTGTAAAATGTATGACAACAATGACAATAGAGATAACCAAGATCAGGAATACAATCCATCTCCATCCAAAAAGGCACGATTACAGCTGATGTGTCACTACACAAATTTAAGAAAGCTTGGCGAGATTGGACTAAACAAAAGAATTCATCCAAATTCAACCAAACAAAAGAATTTAACCGACTACAATTGGAAGAACTTCTTCTTTGGCAAGGACAAGAAAAGGGCAATGAATAACATCGTGACATATCATTTCCAATTTCAATCATGATCCATAGTTGAAAAGCTTAAAACGATGGCAGAACGAAAAAATCGAGGCATTATCCATGAGGGAATTAAACAAGATAATTTATCAACAATTTTTGGATCATCGTAGCAATAACAGAATTGTAACAGATCGAATGCTTCGACTTTGGGCAATGAAGCAAAGGAATCTATTAGGCAATGAAATAGCAGAGAAATTTGTTACCTCGAAAACGTGGTTATATAACTTCAAGCGGAGATTCAACATAGTGTCACGTAGTATTACACATAAAGAAAAGGAAAGAATTGGTTTAATGATGACGCAAAAAGAATCAATATGCGAGAGAAGTTTCTTGAGGAAGTGAAAGAAATGATGCGGAAAGTTACGCATCAAGTTATCAACATTCAGTCGAGATTTGATAAGGAGAATGTGCATGGACATCACACACTCAACATGAGAGATCTAAAACAGATATATTCCCAAATAGGATCAAAAAATACAACCACACACTCGTACATGATCATGCCAATGGTCAGCATGAGTCGGATTTAATGGACTTGTTGTAAGTAAAAAGTCAAGAAATACACTCGAAGAAACGTTATTGCTTTCCTGATAATACATTCATTCCACCAAACATTGTTGCATTTCCAGGTTCATCGGCAATAATGAACAATTATGATTTGAAGATCTTTTTACGTCAAGTATTGTTTGAACAATTAAAGAGAGAAAATGTCATGAATTGTTTTCTCCTTTGTGATTCATGGAGTAGCAATAGAAACGATGACATTTTTTATGAGATTGCAATTGAATTTCCCGAAATTAAAGTAAAGAGAATGCTTATTCCTCTTAGCATTATTGGTATCATACAACTACTTGATGTTCTTTTTCCGATCACATAAAGTATTTGTACGTTTTGTTTCTGATTCCCTTGAAATTAACGAAATCAAAATATGGCAACGCAACAATTACTTCAAGTTGCAAGCTTTTTCTCATTTTCAGTTCTAAGCACTATGATTCCAAAACATAATCCTATACATACATAATAAACAAGTATACCTTCTATAAATCTGGTTACATGTCAGAGCGACCTGGAAAAATTATCACGCCGGTAGATTACTGTTTTCACTTTGATAATTTGGAAAATTATTCATTTCAAGATTGCTCCTTTATATCTGACTTCAAGTGTGTTCATTGCTGCAAATACTTTTGTATTATCGATGAATTACACATCAATTGTAATTAACCATTTATGTCTGGAAAATTCTTATGAAGAAAAGATTTGTAACCAGTGTTCTGAAAACATTTTATTGTCAACGTCAGTTGTAAAGTTATGCTATTGTTGTGTTTCACGGCATCGGGTTCCAGCACTTCAGGAATTGCGTAAAAACTAACACTCATTTATGTATTTTTTAAAAAACAATTAAAATAAAGTTCTTTATTCAAACCACAGACACAAGTCTTTATATTTTACAATATCTCTTTTATTATTTCCTGCAGATGCATTTGTTTCGAATGGGCAGAGAGACGCGATGCTAACGAGAATTAATGATTATTGCTACATTGCTACATTGCCTTTTAATATACAGTACAGTTTTAATATAGAGTATAAATATTTCATTAGTATATAAAAAACATGAATGTTTTCATTGTCTAGAATATATGTTTATTAAATATTTTTATATACATAAATAGCAATATAAACTTGTATTATACGTTTTAAATAATATTATAGTAGCATTTTTTTCGATTTTTTAAAATGTTTCTCATCTTCATAACGCACAAAAAAATCGGGAAGAGTCCAGCTGACGAAGGCAAAATCTTAATCGATCCAATCGGTGAAGACAAGACCGAACTCGATTCAGCGAAGGCAAGATCAAGATTGATCCAATCGATGAAGTTAGTAAGATTGAGATCCAACCAGCATGCAGTAATCATTTTTGCATTATGGATCAATAATTATAGCATGTCTGATGTGCATTTAAGATTGCATCTAGTAGCCGAGTTGAAGAGTATTTAATATTATCTTGGTAGCTCGCATAGGCTAGAAACCATAGTATAGCTGTATAAGACATTACCCAATCAGCAGATAATGTTTTTTTAATGTTTTTTAAACTTTTATTTCTTATTAATTTTACATTTTTCATAATTCCATTTTTCGTTTCCAAAATTCATTAATTTAACGTATATTTAATATTTATTGAACATTATTTTACATTATAATTCTTCATTTCAAATGATTGAAAAAATATTATTTAAACATTTGTTTAATGTTTATTTAATGTTTATTGTGAATTTATTTTTTATTTGAAATAATAGTTTGAAAAAACATTTTTTAAATGTTTATTTACAATATATATATATATTAATGTTTATTTAACATTAATTATTCATTTGAAATAAAGATTTAAAGAAATATTTTTTAAACGTTTGTTTAACATTTAGTAAATTTTCATTTAACATTAATTCTTTGTTTGAAATAATGGTTCAAAAAAACATTTATTCAATGTTTATTGAATGTTTTTTAAACGTTTATATGACATTTATTAAATGTTTATTTTTTGTTATTTATTTATTTAAAATATGATTAAGAAAACATTTATTTAACATTTATCTAACATTTATTATAAATATGTAGGAAATGTTATTATTTCCTAAAACTCAAATTAATAAAAAACGGGTCGAAATAATAAAATAATAGAAGGGAAAATAATAAATTAAATGCGTTAAGTATCATATCATATATGGACAATAAGAAGAACTGTGTATCGATAATTGTAAGTGACGGATAACCCAATCACCAGATCACAATTAATTAAATGTTTTAAAATTTTTTGTATTGATTTTATATTTGTAGATTTCCATTGTAAAAAGAACATTTAATTTTAAAATGATTGAAGATGGCTCAAAAATACAAAATATAAATAATAGAGAATATACAGCCACAACGATAGATGTTTATGAAAGTCATATATTTAAAATTATCATATAAAAACGTAGATGTTTTTGTCAAAATTTGACCATCATCAATACATCAAGATGATAAAAAATTAATTTATTAAGCAAAAATCGCAAAAAGATGATAAGACAATATCCAAATGACAAATAAAAAAATTTATACATAAAATTCAAATGATTGCTAGTCAAAAAGATGGTAAAACAATTTTCCAATCGCTTATGGTATATACGAGTTAATAGAATAAGTTGTAGTCCAGAAAATGAAATTAATCAATATTTAAATGCTTCTGATGAATAATCTGTTATGTTTATTCTGATTTCTTTTTAAAGGAAGAATATGGAATTTTCAGATTCTAAATTTTAAATTAAAAGAAAAGAATACGCTTTTAATAATTTAACTTTTACCATAATTATTCGTGAAAATCAGTCTAAATATTGACAATCGCTTACATATTTTTTGACACAAATCCTCGCAAACTCGGTTAACACACAAACTGTAACTCGGAATAAGTAATACAACTTAAAAGATAGGACGATTGGAAGCATTGATAAGAATCATTGCTGACAAAAACCGTAGCTAGCGACAGTCTTTATATATTGTGAAAGGAAAGGAGAAATAAAAGAGTGAAGAGAGTAATTCTATATGTGTAGAGGGGCTTTTTTCAATGATTGATAGGAAGATTTCGGGAAATTCGTTCTGTGTCTTTGTTTATTTAAGCCTTTGTGAGAAGAAATATCAGACAAAGAATTTGCAGGTTTTTCGAGATCGTTTATGTGTTCTTTTAATCGCGTCTTTAATTTCCTTTTTGTTTGTCCTACATAAGAATAATTGCAATCAGTTTATTTTATAAACGACATTTGAATGATCTTCTTTTTTAATTTTATTTTTGCCTGTTTTAGTGAAAGTATTCATACAATTCAATAGTTTGTAAGCTAATTGAAGTTGAATTTTTTTGTAATAAATTTAAGTTTTTCAGAAATTTTATTAAAGTAAGGAATGGTGAAATACTTTTTAGTAATCCTGGAGGAATCCGAGTTGGCAATATCTTTATGTTTCTTGATATTTTCGAAATTACTTTTGAGAAACAATGCCTTGATTCTGTTGTTTATAGTTGTGAATCAAAATTCGGATGGGTATCCATTTTTTGGAGAATATTGATTAGAGAAATAATATTATCCTCATGAAATGGATGAGAAAGAAATTCTATCTGATTGCTCAATTACAACTCTCTTTTGTGTTCAACAGGATGATTAGAAAAAAAGTTTAAAAGTATCTCCCAGAATTTAGGCTTCCTGTAATTGTCAAAAATGATTCTCCCATTCTCAATTAACATTCTACATCGAGAAAATTTGTACCTCTACTATCACCGTATTCAATAGTGAATTTAATTCTTATCATGAAAGATTGTATTAATACGATCATTTGGAGCTGCAATAATAATGTCATTCACATAGCGATAGTAGAATGGAATATGTGTGATTAGTGTCTTAAATATGTTGCATTCCAAATCTTGTATTACTACATCCGCTAGAATTGGAGAGAGAGGAGATCCCATAGGCAGACCGAATATTTGTTCATAAATTTCGTCATTAAATTTAAAAAAAGTGGACTTTAGAATAATTGAAATTGCTATTTTAAACTCGCGGAAAAGTATTATCGTGTTATTGCACATCAAAGCATTGAGCCTTGCCAATTCCTCGAAAACACAAGAAAAATAGTGCTGGAAAAGATGTTATTCAGAATGATACACTATTTTAATGACGAATTTGAGTCATAAATGCGTGAATAAAAGTGTTAATACAAAATTACTCTTCCGTTCCTCTCATTTAGAAGAGTGGTACTAGTTGCGTGTCATAGAGCCTATCCTGACATCGCTGGAGGAATTTCAAGAGCACGATAGCGAATGTACTGTCGCGTATTCTGAATTTGAATGTGAACAAGTTCAATCCGTTATACGCGATACCATATCAAACTCTCACGAGAAATTAAAATGAAGAGAGCGATAACCATGCAATCTTAAAGCAACGCATGTTTCGCATGGTCGGTGGTAGCCGCTCTAAAAAGAATACGAAGCGAGTCATCATATCCGCATTGTTCTACAATGCAAATCTCACAGGCATCCAGTTTTCAATGACGTTAAGTCAAATTAAAAGTTTCAATCAATGAGGACATCTCCATCAATGTTCACATTATCGAGAAGCAAAAAGAAATTCTTCCATTACGGCTCACCGACCGAAAGAGAGAAAACACGTCAATCTCTTCTAGTGCAGGATCCATGCAACGATACAGGATATTTTGCATAGATCAAGGATTTATCTCGCCTTATGAGATCGCAAATTACAGCAATAAAGAATAGAATATATTTCTGTGATAGGTTTGTATATATTTAAAAAAGAAAAAATTATAAATATATTCAGCAACATTATTTTTTAAATAAATAAAAATAATAAATAAATAAATAATAATTAAATAATAAAAATTTGTATTATTTTCCAGATGCCTGCACTATTTTCATACAAGCACGAAATTAAAGATCCACGCAATAGACTGTGGAAAATTTAACAACTGCGCGATTCGGTTGCCCAGTGAGGACAAGTGATTGAGTTTCAGCAACCACTGCAGGAAGGAACGTGTACCGGTCTATGCCAAGCTAGAATGCTCCCTAGAGAAGATGAAAATGAACATGGAAACAGTTATACGTATCAGCAATCGGATATTTAGCTTAGCATACTATGTCCATTGCTCGTACTCATTATGTAGGTATCGGTCGTGATAACGATTGCGTCGCATGATCCGAGGAATTTAAAAATTTAATGAATAGTGGAGTCTATACTTTCGGCCAATGTACCTATACCAGTTTTTACGTGAAATGATTGGCAAATATTTAACAGCACCACACACCGCCATGTATGCGAAAAACCGTTCGCGTCGAATGACATGCGGATACACGATCATTGCCACCGGGCAATACAGAGGCCCAGCGCAAATTGTAACTTGAATTACAAAGATTCATATTGCATTCTCGTAGTTTTTCATAATTCATCGGAATACGATGTACATTTTATTATTAGGATATAGTTACGTATGAAGGACAGAATTACTTCCCATAACTAAGATACATAAAGAAAAATACATTTACAAAATATGTCGGTAGCACCAAAAATAAACAAAAGAGAACTTATGTAAAAATATGTTTTATAGATTCAACAACTTGTATGATTGGGCAATGTGTCAACTATTGCCATACGCTGATTTTCGCTGGATCGATGACATAAACAATTTTACGACTATCGCGATAGATTCATCGACGTTACGTTCTTGAGGTGGATTTGGGGTATCCGCAACATCTTTATGATGCGTACTCCAATCTACCGTTTTGTCCAAGAGAAATCATCCGGCAAGCGAGAGGAGAAGCTCCACGCGACATTGTATGATAAAAAGAGTTACATCATATTAGATGTAGTAAAAAGAAATCCATTATTTTTCCATTTAATTTCATGCAAAAATAATAGATTTCTTTTTACTACACCTAATATATTATCACAATCTGCAGCAATGTACTCGTCACGGTCTCGGCATTACAAATTCATCGTATACTGCAATTCGCGCAATCTCCATGGCTTCGCGAATACATCCAACTCAATATAAATTTTAGAACTTTAGCAAATAATAAGTTCAAGAAAAAATTTATTCAAATTAATGAACAACGCGGTTTTCGGCATGGAGAATGTGCGTTACTATGTTAATGTGCGATTCGTGTTGGGATGGGAGTAGAAGCAATGATCGCGAAACCAAATTTTCACAGAAGAAGCGTTTTTTCCGAGAACCTAGTCGCAATAGAAATGTGGAAACTCGAGATGAAGTTCGACAAATTGATGCACGTAGGTATATCCTCGATATATGTAAAACGTGTACGAATTTCACCACGAGTACATATTACCGCTCTTTCATGAAAATTGAATAAAGATATATACACAGGCAGTCTAATTTATTACATCAGGTGTGACAATACGTTGTTATGAAACACGATATCAATCGATTCATTAGTAATTATGCCATCGACAATGCTTATGACATTCCGCTCATCCGTATATAAAAAAGTTCCCCTTTAATGAAAGATGAAAACAACGGAGCGATCATGACTGAATTCGTCGGGCTTAGAGCGAAAATATACGCCTTGCGCGTCGATGGCAAAAAAAATATCAACAAAGCAAAGGACGTGTCATCAAAAGCAATGTTGCAACGAGATCGATAATTCAATGATTATACGCGGTGTTTGACTGACGCAATTGAAATGATGAGCAGATAATCGTGCATAAGATCGAAATTGCACAAGTATACACCATATCCGAAACGAAAATCGCGCTGAATACAACGATAAGCGGTACATTGCTCCAGAGTCTACCGACACGCTGTCATGGGAACATTATAAAATATTATTATAAAAAATTCATTTCTTTTTTTCATATTTATGTATTTTTTTATTATTGTTAATAAAAACACATGTATATGATGTACAATATGTTTACTATGTATATTATATGTAGTACGTATAATATGTATATTATGTATAGTATATATGATATGTATGTACGTTGGTACGTATGTATATACACATGTATATATGTATATATATATATATATATATATATATATATATATATGTACGTATGCATCTGTAATATGTGTGACATATAATGTGTAACATGTATAATGCGTTTATATTTACATAGAGAAAAAATAATTATATAATTTGTAATAAATTTTATTTTTATAACACACTATCCTTGTGTATCCAAGAGTTGTGCAAATTGTTAACCGAGCGATTTCACGTAAATCTTATCTCCTTTTTTATGTAGCCTTTTCAATTAGATATACGTTGGGATTAGTGATGCAATGCAAGTCATATAGAATCCTCCAGCGACCGGAATTCTCCTTTTCACGATAATCTTTCAGTAGATATGTCGTTATTAGTTTTTTGTACTTTGACGATTCTAAACACCTCCGTGGTCCAATTTGACGTGTAACCTTTCTCAAAGATCGTCTTGAATTTGCTCACCGAGTCATCCACTTTGAATCGCGGGAGTGCAACGGCCTGGTTACTATATCGTATTTAAGAGTTTGTCAGCAATTATAGAAATCACATCAATGGACTGCATACTGATAGTTTGATACTTTTGCATTGTACTTAGACTCGAGATGCGGTAACAAGTCGATCCATGTATAATTTTTATTGTGCGTAAATTGTTTCAACATATCATTTTTCAACGTACGATTGAGCCCTTCAACGACAGATGACTTTCGTTATGGAATATGTTGAATAATGATTTATGTTGTGTTTTTTCAGGAGTTTTTGCACATTTGTGTTGTAAAATTCTTTTTCCATATCGATTTGAAAATTTTTCGGACATCTTTCATCTTCTCTCTTTCATCATCTCGAATTCTCTTTGCGATCGCTGTCATTTCATTTCCACTCTTGGTTGTCAGCGGTACGGCCTATGCATGCTTATTCAACACATCGATAATGGTGAGAATGTAATGATAATCTTTGTTGAATCGTGTGTAAGGGCACATCTCGACCACATTAGCTTGCCACAGGTCATCGTATCCGTAAACTATGACATGTCTGCTTGGAAATTTTTTTCTCGCCGGAGCGTGCAGTTCTTCCACCAGTCGCCACTTTTCGAGACTTTTCTTCTCAAGCATGTTATGTTATAATTATTGCTGTATAATGCGTAAAATATTACAAAGCTCTTACGAAAACGTTGTTCATCGGCATTTCGATGTTAATTAAAATAACTGTATATCCCGTTTCAATTTATAATAAAGTCAGCTTCACGAAATTCCTTGATAATAAACAATATTTCGTTATCATGGACATTGTGACCTGCATGATATGAGGTCTCAAACATTTGGAAACAATCTACTCGAGAGCTTAACATCGACTCAATGAACATAATCGAATTTATTATCATTTAAGGTTGTGATGCATGGTATTATTCCTTTTCCGACTCTGACTTGTTGTTTAGATTCCTAACGCATGGCATGCCCGTTCCAACTTGTATTTTACCTGACACCAAGGATGCTATTATATTTGTATCCTTTGCTGTCCACTATTGAATTATTTGCTTACAGACTGCGCATTCTCAACAGTTTTATTTTTTACGCTAGTTTATCATCCTCTGTGTAAATAGTGTCATTGGAGATTCTTTTGAAAATTAATTCGTACAAACCATGTGTACCTTTATACTTTACTCCATCTACGATCACAAAGTCATTCGTGTTTATATCAAAATATTTGTCGCCGAGCATCGTGCCGTTGTCGCTAAGGTGTACACCATAAATGTAATCGATTTCCTTTTCTCTGTCACCGAGAAGCACGTTTACGTATTTTTGTCCAAGTGCTCTCAATTGATTATTCAACTCTTCATGAACTTGTCGCGTTTGCAAAGATTGTTTAACTAACATTTCAAGCGATTCATTGGACGTTTCATAAACGTCTTCGCCTCGTTCCCCTGAGGGAACGTGCGTTCGTATGATAATTCGTGTGGTTTAGGCGATAATTGGAATTCGACATAACGTTCAATTCTTTTGTACGTTGCTTTTTAGACGACATTAATTGTAATGTTAATTGAAACCATGAATTATCCATCCAGAAGCCATCATCATCATCATTATAATTTTCATCATCATGAACATCTTCATTATCTTTAAGTTTTCTTTTCTTAATATTTTTATCCTTTACAACATTGACTTCTTTCTTAATTGGTTGGAATTCATCATTAGCGGTGTACTCGACAATCTTTTTATTCTTATTTTAAATTCTTATTTTAAAGATTCGACGATAGGCTTAAAGTATTTCTCCAATGCTATATCTTCATCTATTTTTAAAGCCGATTTTTAAAGCACAATACTTTTTACGAATCAAGTCACTCGTTTTCGTTAATTTGTTTTACTATCCTCTCGCGATCCTTGAGTTCTTTGCTGTTATCCATGTTACACTCAACACATGTTACACTGAAAGGAAATGTGTAGTTGATATATTGACAATGACATAAATATATCGTACTAACCAGGTATCGCATACTCGTTAAATCCTTTTTTATATCGTCCATTCGTATGCACATTGTTTATCACTATGAATCCATACTTTTGTTGCCAACAGCAACGACACAGTTCACAGAAATTCTCGTAAGACATATCGGTATTTACATGATCATTGTATACATGTTTCAGATTGGTATCGTGAATAGGATCAACAGATTTACATTATCGCATACAAGATGATTATCTATTATATTTTTGCGTACGTCTGACACAGATCGAAGCAGTCGACGTCCGCCCTTCGCAAGTGTCGACCCTTCACACAAAGTACTTTCTGATCACGCCTTGCTTGTCGCTCGCTACGTCATCGAAGACAAAAATGGAATTTGGAAGCGTCTCGTTCGATACTACATCGTTATTATTGGAGAATATAAAATAACTTTCTTCAATCGCTAATAAAAATTTCTTCAATCGCTAATAAATTCTCCAAGTATCAGTATTTTGGTTGTTGACTTCGAGTACACATTCTTGAAACATGCCATGTGAACTTTCCAGCAAACTTATCAACACGTTTATCTTGCTGCAGTTCAATGAACTGCAGATGATTCCGCGTATAGAAATCGGCAGCATGTTTCCATGCTTGCGTATTTCTTTTTCAATCTGTACTTTATTGTTGACGTTAATCACTTTGATTGTCTGCGCACGAACTTCATGCTTTTTATCGGACAACAATTGTGATGTACATAGTTTAACCGCCAAAAGGTTGGAATATATATTGAAAATTATTTTGCTACGAGAATTTAAAAATTACATAGATCCTACAGATCAACTGTAGGACCGATTACCCGCATATAAAGACTGATTCAGAGATTCAGCAATATTATCGGTGCTTGAAACATTATAATTTGCCCTGCCATGGATCGCATATTGATGGTCCAGCGCCATTTATAAGAAATTGTAGCAAATGTCAACAACAACAACAACAAGAAAAGGTTGCGGTTTTTTAAATCACATGATAAATGCACTTCCGATCGAGTTGTATATCCACAGATCAATTTTGTGATCCAGATACATATTTAAAAAAGCGATTGGCTAGAGGCGATCGAGGCATTAACATAGCTTATTCGCGGAACAAAGATCTTACGAAACGATATGTAGCTGACAAAATATTCGCTGAGGAAGCGCGGAAATGGATTACTGCGAAAGATTCGACTCTTGGAGACAGAGCTGCTGTCACAGCTGTTTAGGCGGCTATGAAAGCCAAAACGAAAATTAGTATGGGAATGAAAACAAAGAAGAAAAAGTCGACGAAAAAATAAATATTATTGGCAAAACGCGATGGCATCTTATCTATTATACCACTATTGGAAGTCTTCGGCTCGTTGATCAGCGGCACGGCAGGAATCGCAAAAGTTATAAGCGATAATAAAGTCGCGCAATGTCAATTGGAAGAACTGAAACATCATAACCATGTTATGAAAGGTCATGGAGTTTACCTCGTCCATACAAGACGTGGACAAGAAGTCCCAACAGAAAAAATAAAAAAAGATACAAAAAAACGTTAAACAGTTGCCAAAAACGCCGAAGGGTGTAACTACCAACGTACAACTGCAACAACTGGCAAAACGTATGCGTATTCCATATTTTAGAAGTATTTTCATGCGTAGTATTTTTATATTACCTAACCAACAAGGAGGAGTATTGAAATGAGAGTAGTATCGTAAATTTAGATGCTGATGGACCAGGTACTCATTGGGGTACGCGAAGTGAGGAAATCGTGCTATTTATTTTGATAGTTTCGGCAATCTTCGATCACCGAAGGAATTGGTGCGATATTTGAGACGTAATGCAAATCGAGTATAATCGCACCCTTTATCAACATTACGATCAAAGTAATTGTGGGCAACTGTGTCTACAATTTTTACAGACGGTTGACGATTAATTTAAGAATTAATATTACCTTCTTTCAACTCAGTAATCATTCAAAGATATCACTGATATTTAGGAGTAGCATTCTCGCGGCCTGCTACTTTCCGACCGTAGATTTAAGCGATGGCGATTACGAGCTCGGTCTGAGGAACTTTGAAACTTACCATACGATATCTAATGTAAATTCATTGAATAATAAGTTTTACTTTGACGAAGATGACAAAGAAATTGTCATTCCCGAAGGATCGTATAAAATACGAGACATAAACAAATATCTAAGACGTGCAATTCTATAATTTTATCCTAATGATGTTGCGAGAGAAAAAACGCTTCACAAAGCGCTTCACATCGCTGGCCACTACTTTCCCCCATCTTTCGGGAAGCGTACGAATCTCGCGTCGAAAAAACTGGTCATCTTTTGAGGCTATCCACGAATCGATCCAATTTTTTATTTCTTCATAAGACCGGAAGTGCTGGTCAGTCAGGCTGTGCCATTGATCGAAACAAGTGATAGTCAGAGAGAGCAACGTCTGGAGAATACGACGGGTGGGGTAGGACTTCTCATTTCAACGTTTCCAAGTATGTCTTGACCACTTTCGCAACATGGGGTCGAGCATTGTCATGCTGCAAAATCACTTTATCGTGTCTCTCGTTGTATTGCAGCCGTTTGTCTTTCAATGCTCGGCTCAAACGCATCAATTGCGTTCGATACCGATCGCCTGTGATTGTTTCAGTCGGTTTTAACAGTTCATAATACACTACGCCGAGCTGGTCCCACCAAATACAGAACATGACCTTGGAGCCGTGAATATTCGGTTTGGCCGTCGACGTGAAAGCATGGCCGGGAACTCCCCATGATTTTCTGCGCTTGGGATTATCGTAATGAATCCATTTTTCGTCCTCAGTCACAATGCGATGCAGAAATCCCTTCCGTCTTTGCCTTTCAAGCAGCTGTTCATAAGCAAACAAACGCCGTTCAACATCTCTCGGCTTCAATTCGTACGGCACTCAATTTCCTTGCTTCTGAATCATTCCCATGGCTTTGAGGCGTTTTGAAATGGCTTGTTGAGCTCACTCCCAATGATCGTGCCAATTCTTCTTGATTTTGACACGAATCTTGCTCAAGTAATGCCTCCAATTCTGCATCTTCGAAAACCTTCTCTCTTCCACCGCTATGCCGGTCTTCGATGTCAAAATCACCGTTCTTGAAGCGTTGAAACCACTTACTTCTTTCACTAATAGCGGCCTCACCA
>NW_012130093.1:3400454-3405847 GCF_000143395.1 Atta cephalotes | reverse complement strand
ACCACTTACCGCTAAAGCCATCTATAGGAAAACGGCGGAAGCAAAGTTGTACACCTAATATTCTTTTACTCGATCCATGACTTATCGCTCGCAACTAAAATTTTGATTGAATAAAAATACTGTTTATACACACTGTCAGATCAGTGACATGTCGCCACGCATTAAGAGAAGCGTTGATGCTGTTTATATAAACATACTAATGAGATGTGAAAAATATAAACCAGAACCGCTCGCGATGCTGTCTTATCTACTTTTAAAGAAAGTGTGACCAAATAGGCAAAGGGACAAAGAAGTCACAAATGAAATATATAATGGAATATATAATTATAAATGCTGAGTTCCACAGTTGGTGTCCTAGAAGACGAATGAATCGCTTCGGTTATTGGCAATAAGAATAATGGAAAAAGTATGGCTAACCATCGTGCGAACGTTGAGAACATAGCCAACGTAGTCGAGTATATTAGAAACATGGAACCGGAACAGTTCGCGAATATCAGAGACGAAATGTTCGAAGTGTTCGAAGAAATAGAAGTAGATTTTGAAGAGATAATGGGTCAAGATTTCGATGAAGAAATGCTATATTGGTTGTGATATGAGCGAATATGAAATTGATCGCGTAGAAAAATTCGTATTAGTTCCAGAAATCCGTATGTTGAAACGCTCGTGTCAAACACTGTGTGATCCACAATTATTATACAACGGATGATACTTTAACTGTATGCACAGCATGCATGATTCGTATAGCTAACATTAACGATATAGGAATGTATCACGTCACAGAGAGCATGAGACCGATTCTTTCGGTAGGCTAGACGGTAGATCGTGCACAAATTGCAGAGGGCCTTTGTACAGTATATTCTCGTGCAGCATGTGCCCACTTTACACATTGAAAAAAATTGTGAACAGTATTGTGAGGGAAACGCTACTGGAAAATATGTGGGAAGACTGTAATGTAGATGATACTGTATGTTTTCGGTAATCTGCAAAAAAGAGATATAAGTGTGCGAATATCATCGGTTTCAATTCTTATACGATCGAGAATTAGGTACACGTGATGAGAAACATGGAATAGTTATCAAACAGCCCATTTCTGATTGATTTTTACTCGCGTGACAGAAAGTGTACGGGTATAAATGTAATGAGGACGAAAAGTATGAAACGAGACATTGGTGGAATAGAAATGTCAATGTAATAAACGACGATTATTATAGTAGGCGAAGAAAATCGTAAATAAAAACCAGGATTGGTGCACGTGCATTATGATTCCCGTGGATAATGAAAAGTGTGTCGAACTGCTGATTATTGACAATATATGGATAGAGTTTTGCGATCTTGCACTAAAACTGTTTGTCGATAGATGCGACGAACAATGCTTTGAGTGAACGGTGTACTTTCGCAAATAAACATAATGAAAAGGTGTTAGAATGTTATGACATTCTAGATATGTCACGGTGCTGCAACATGTGTGAACGAGTCACGTGCAAGTGCTCCATGGAAGAGTGCGACGTGATCTAAAAACTGTGAAAAGACATGGAAAATCATGAGCGAATGGAACGCGAATTACTGGAGCGGTCAGGTCGCTACTCTGGTGGAGTGTTTTGCGTGGTTGCAACGATGCGACGAGTGCATCGAGCGGCTCGAAGAACTTTGTCGTGCCAAGCGTCCGTGTCTCGCCATTGGACACAGACAATCCGCGGTGGCGAGGATCGCGCGACTCGCGGTGCAAAGTTGCAATTGGAGCGATGTTTCGTACACATTTGTGGCGAGTATACGAATGGCAACGAACGATCTCTTGTCTGGCGAGAGATCGACGCCGCGTTTAAGAGTCGTATATTGACAAGTGCGGTGATAAACTCTAATCACATCAAGCCATAACGGTTTTTAGAAGATGCTGGCAATGTAGTTCTAGAGCGAATGCGGGACGCTGTAGAAAGACACGGTAGTATAAAAGTAGACACCGTCTTCAATGGTGAGTTCGCGATGAAGGATAAGCTAATAAGAGCATAATTACAAAGAACAGCAAAATATACCGATACACCGATTTACGCGAGTGGTACGAGCGATACGTCGTCGAGCCTATCTTAGCATCGCTTGAAGAGTTCCAAGAACGCGATAGCAGGTGGGCATTGTCACGTATATTGAATTTGATTATCAATGTTCAAACAAATTAAATCCCATGCGCGCGGGATGTCATATCAAAGTACCACGAGAAATAGCGACGAAATGAGCGGTGATCAGTGTTCGTACGACGGACAATGCTTTACCTGGTCGCCGCTCTGTACCCGGCTGAAAAAAATACAGATCGGGAATTGTATCCGCATTATACGGTAGTATTGAATCTCACAAACATTGAGTTTCCAATTTTAAAAGACATTTCTAAATTCGAATTCTAAATTCGGTTGAACGCGATAACGATCAATGTGTACGGCATCGAGAATAAATAAGTCCTTTCTCTGCGGCTAATCAATGACAAGAAGGAAGACATGTCAATACGCTATACATACAAGATTCACACAATGAAGGTGTTGGGCATGGCGAGATAAAAAATCCCGTCTCGTGAGCGCAGATTAGTGGGAAAAAGATCAAGAAATTTTTCTGCGATCAATAAGTATAATAAGAAAAGCCAATACAAAAATAGTAAAAAAGAAATAGTGAAAAATGATTTCTCTATTATTTATGGTACATGTGCCTTCGTCATTTCAGTACGAACGAAAAATTGCAGTTGCACGCAATGGACTGCCAGAACATCAATGACTGCGCGATCAGATTGCCGAGCAAGGACGATAGGTGGCTTGAATTTGGGAACCACTGCAATAAGAAGCGCGTCCCATTCATCATCTATGCTGACTTGGAGTGCGTTTTACGAAAAACAAATCCTGACAGGGACGATGCACACGTATCATCGTACACATATCAACATCACGAGATATTTAGTATAAGATACTACGTGCGCGTACGACAACGCGTATCACTTTTGTCGTATCATTTTCAATGAAGACTGTATAGCGTGGTTCACGCAACAACTCAATGATTTGATGAAAAATATCGTAACATGCCCATGGGAATGTTGTCAAAAAAACAATGGAAGGCGTATCGTAACGCATATATACCGACACGGTGCCACATTTGCGAGAAACCGTTCGCGTCGGACATCAGGGGGGTTCACGATCATTGTCATCTCACTAGTAGATACCGGTCCAGCGCATGCAAATTGCAATCTTAATTATAAAAATTCATTATATATTCGTTTTTCACAATTTGTCGGGCTACGATGCACATTTTAAAATTAAGGAAATTGCTACTGCATACGATGTAGATGTATAATATTACCGATAATCAAAGAAAAATATATTTCATGAACATGTCGATAGCATCAAAGACAAAAATGAAAAGAATTTTCAAAAAAATTGTGTAAAATTAAGATTCATTGATTTTTTCAAATTTTTAAATGCAGGCCTCGATAAACTAGCGTTTCTAAACAGAGACAAATTAAAAATCATATGTTCTAAATTTTCAATTTAACTTTCAATTTAACACAAATTCACACTATCAGATGAAGAATTATTGACTATTTGTAAAGATGTCTTTCCGTACGAGTATGTTGACTGCGTCGAAAAATTGCAAGACACATGCTTACCACCGCGCGAATCATTTTACAGTTCGTTGACAGGCGATACAATATTCGAAAGCGATTACGCCGCGAATGTCTAGAAGCTTTCTCCATCCGAAATGCTCAGCGAGTACGGTGATTTGTAAACTTGAAAACCGATGTCTTGTTATTGGCCGACATTTTCAAAAACTTCCGCAAAAGTTGCGTCGCGGTCTCGATTCCGCGCATTACTACACATTGCCTAGTTTGCCACGTGGGACGCGATGTTAAAATATAAAGTTATAAAGTAAAGTTTGAATTACTCATCGACATCGATATAATCATGTTCATCAAGCGCGGCCTTAGTCAATGTTCAAGCAGATACGCACAGGTTAATAACAAGTACATGCGTTCGTACGATTCATCGAAATTATCATCGTACTTGATATATTACGATGTTAACAATTTATATGGGTGTCATCCATTACGCCGAATTTCGATGGATCGAAGACATGTGAACTTTGACGTGGGCGCGATCTCTGAATTCACTCATCGGTTTCTCGGGATCGATCTTGAGTATCCATAGCATCTACACGACCAACACATTGATCTACTTTTCTGTCCGATGCGCGATAAGCCACCCGGCAAACGCGAGGATAAATTTCTAGCGACGCTGTACAATAAGCAGCGTTACATCATCCACTATCGAAACTTGCAGCAATGAACTCGTCACGATCTTCGCGTAACAAAGATTTATCGAGTGCTACAATTCGCACAATCTTCATGGTTTCGCGAGTACATTGAACTCAATACAAATTTCAGAACTCGCGCAAAAAATTTCGAGAAAAATTTATATAAATTAATGAACAACGTGGTATTCGATAAAACTATGGAGAATGTTCGAAATCACGTCGATGTAAAATTAGTAACAAAATGGGTCGATATGGCGCGGAGTCAATGATCGCAAAATCGAATTTCCACAGCCATTGCGTCTTTGCAAAAATTGATCACTGTAGAACTGCGCAAACTCGAAGCGAAGTTCAACAAACCGATTTATGGGTATGTGTATACTCGAAATATCGAAAGTTTGTACGAATTTCATCACGAGTATATGTTACCACTCTTTCGCGACAAATTTAAAATTATGTACATCGACACGGACAGTCTCATTTATCATATAGAATGCGAGGACGTTTACGAGACTATGAAACGCGATATCGCTAGATTTGACACGAGCGATTATCCGACGGACAATGCGTACGGTGTGCCTCTCGTGAACAAAAAAGTACCCAGTTTGATGAAGGATGCAAATAATGGTGCGCTAATGATCGATTTCGTTGGACTGAGAACGAAGATGTACGCGGTGAGAGTGGACGGCAAGAAGGACACTAAAAAGGTGAAATGTACAACGAATAACGTTGTAGCGTGATCGATAACGTTCGATGATTACACGCGATGTTTGAATGAAGAGATCGAAATTATTCGCCGTCAGTTGTGTGTATGATATAAATTACACGAGGTGTACACGATATCCGAATCGAAAATCGCTCTGAATCCATGATGACAAACGATATGTACCGGAGACGTTACTATGGGAACATTAATAGATGCCTTCGTAATATATGTATCAACATTTATTATTATTATGATTTTACATTTTTTATATTTTCATATAGTGTATATGTATTACTATTATGCTTTATGTATTATAATTTTCTTATTATCTTAATTTGTACTTCATGTATATTTTCCTGTATATATATATATATATATATATATATTAGTGTACTAACTTTGTCTTCCG
>NW_012130093.1:3371872-3400434 GCF_000143395.1 Atta cephalotes | reverse complement strand
CCTTTAGCGGTAAGTGGTGGTCGAAATAAATAGACGTCATACATAGACGTCATACAATAAACTAGGGCATCTGTCAACATAACCCCATAGAAACATTAGTCGATTTGTGTCTGCATCATAAAGTTATTCTCTATATTTCTCGATTGAAAATGTCAGTTTACGAGCCAAATTCTCGTCATTTGCGGAAGGTTTTAATTTTTTGCTTCAATATGAAGAAATCTGCGGCTGAGGCTCATCGAATGCTCTCAAATACTTATGATGAGGTCGCTATTAATGAAAGAACGTGTCGTGCGTGGTTTCAACGCTTCAAGAACGGTGATTTTGACGTCGAAGACCGGCATAGCGGTGGAAGAGAGAACGTTTTCGAAGATGCAGAATTGGAGGTATTAGTTGAGCAAGACTCGTGTCAAAATCAAGAAGAATTGGCACGATCATTGGGAGTGACTCAACAAGCCATTTCAAAATGCCTCAAAGCCATGGGAATGATTCAGAAGCAAGAAAATTGGGTGCTGTACGAATCGAAGCCGAGAGATGTTGAACGGCGTTTGTTTGCTTGTGAACAGCTACTTGAAAGGCAAAGACGGAAGGGATTTCTGCATTGTGACTGGAGACGAAAAATGGGTTCATTACGATAATTCCAAGCGCAGAAAATCATGGGGAGTTCCCGGCTTTCACGTTGACGGCCAAATCGAATATTCACAGCTCCAAGGTCATGCTCTGTATTTGATGGGACCAGCTCGGCATAGTGTATTATGAACTGTTAAAACCGACTGAAACAATCACAGGCGATCGGTAGCGAACGCAATTGATGCGTTTGAGCCGAGCATTGAAAGACAAACGGCCGCAATACAACGAGAGACATGATAAAGTAATTTTGCAGCATGACAATGCTCGACCCCATGTTGCGAAAGTGGTCAAGACATACTTGGAAACGTTGAAATGGGAAGTCCTACCCCACCGCCGTATTCTCCAGACGTTGCTCCCTCTGACTATCACTTGTTTCGACCAATGGCGCACGGCCTGGCTGACTAGCACTTCCGGTCTTATGAAGAAGTAAAAAATTGGATCGATTCGTGGATAGCCTCAAAAGATGACCAGTTTTTTCGACGGGATTCGTACGCTACCCGAAAGATGGGAGAAAGTAGTAGCCAGCGATGGACAATACTCTGAATCATAAATGTATAACCAGTTTTTTACAATAAAGCCTCGAATTTCGGAAAAAAACGGCGGAAGCAAAATTGTACACCTAATATAAACGATTAAATAAATGATTGCCGAAACCGATTTATTAAATATATTCAAAGTTACTTTTAAATAATTAATATAAAAGGAAATCCTGAGCGAATATAAATTGTAAACTTAAGACGCGGAAGCTGTTCTCGCTCGATATGCGGAACGCTGATGGGCCAATACGGAATGCTCAAGGATGATCCGAAAAATCCTGAATAACATAAGCGCGACTGCGAACGCGGTCGTCAACCAGAAATTTAAAGAAACTTGTTATTCTGCCCGTTGTTTAACAAATTTGTAACACATGGAAAATGTTAAGTGGAAGTTTAACAAAATAATCGCTATTAGGTATATAGTTTATATATATTATATTTTAAACTGTAAGTCTACTAATCGATCACCCCTCCCCTCCTCCCGAAGTCTTCTGTGAAAATTCCGTGACGTGAAACAACACAATAAATTGGTGGCAGCGGTGAGAAACACATACCTGACCCAGATCCCGGGAACGGTGACGATAACAGCAACAGCTTGTAAATAAGATGGATCAATTAAAATAAGGAAGAAGCTAGATTCTCATTCAAAGCGAGCATCCGGTATAGCAGTCGATCAGAATGCAGATAATAGCGTAACCCGAGAGGCGTGACTTACCACACGGTGACTCAACATACGATTAACCACTTGTAAGTCCGAAAAACCTTATTGCAATCATTGTAAATGAATAAATGTTCGGAAGCGAAAACAATCGCGACAGGCGTAGCGCTCCAATTCTTTCGCGAATATACGAGCCTGTACCTAGGGCGTCCTAGAACTAACCAAGTAAACCCTGTGCAGATTATAGAAGAAGCCGTGCGAAATATACGCGTTAGAATCGCGATATACAAGCGATAGCGTATTCGATTCGAAACCTCATCTATATTGTTATTGAGTAATTCCATTTATGGATTTAGATCACAGTTTACTAACTGATAATAGGATAGAACAATGAGAACCCTCGTTAATTTCATACGAGAGTAATTTATTTGTAAACGCACGCACTAATTCGATACCAGGAGATATGACATAAACCATCAACCTCGTGCGAGAATGGTACGATCGCGAATAATCCGCCGGTAGCTAACGCAGAAATAGAAGCAGAGATAGGTCATCTCAGAAATTTTAGGGATATGGAAAAAAGTTCGTGGCGTTTTTCCCGCTAGATCCGGCATTAAATGCTCGGCAACTACTAATCGCATCGGCAACACTAGACGTGCATTTAAAAAGTGACATTTTAACCTTTGTTTTGAGCCGAAAAAGATTGAAATCGGTAAAGTGGATCAAAAGTTATTTTATTTTGAAAATGGAAATAAATAAGGAAAAAATTCGCTACATTTTGCAGTATCACTACGATAAAGGCAAGAATGCTGCACAGGCTTGTGAAAAAATTTGCGCTATTTACGGTGAAGACACTCTATCAAAATCAGCAGCACGGAAATGGTTCGCTCGCTTTCGTGCTGGAAATTTCGATATGAAAGATGAACCTCGCTCCGGTTGACTAATCACTGAAAAGTCCGATGAAATCATGGTAAAAGTCGAGTGTGATAAGCATGTGAGCACTGTGGAGATTGTCAGGGAACTAGGCATCGACCACAAAACAGTTTTAAATCATTTACACAAAGCTGGATACAAAAAGAAGCTCGATGTTTGGGTTCCTCACGAGTTGAGTGTTAGGAACATGATGGACCGAATTAACATTTGTGATACGCTACTGAAACGGAATGAAATTGAGTCATTTCTGAAGAGAATGATAACTGGTGATGAAAAATGGATCACCTATGACAATCCAACTAGAAAAAGAAAGAAGAGAAGGCGCAAGCAATCGCAAAACTTGGATTGACAAGGAAGAAGGTGATATTGTGTTGGTGTAGTGTGGGACTGGAAGGGAATCGTTCACTATGAGCTGTTATCGTCCAATCAAACAATTATATTCCGAATTCTGTGAACAACTGCAGAGATTACAACAAGCAATTGAGAGAAAGCGGCCAGAATTAATCAATAGGAGAGGTGTCGTTTTCCATCACGACAACACATCTTTGATAACTCGGCAAAAATTGCGGGAACTTGGCTGGGAAGTTTTAATGCATCCATCGTATAGTCCTGACATAGCACTATCAGACTATCATTTGTTTAGGTCTCTGCATAACTCTCTTAATGGTGTAAAGCTAGCTTCAAAAGAGGCCTGTGAAAATCACTTGAAGCAGTTTTTCGATCAGAAACCACAGAAGTTCTATCGCGATGGAATTATGGCTCTGTCCCAAAAATGGCAAAATATAATAGAAAATAATGGAGCATATTTGGTTTAAATAAATTGATTTCAATACTCTAAGAAAAACACTTTAATTTTACTAAAAAATCACGAACTTTTTCCCATATCCAATACTATAGGAGAACGCGCGCGCGAAGCATCAATTCAAAGTAGGCAAGAGGAAATATTAGAATCATGGAAGTAATTACAGGATTGCAAAATAGAATGAACAGGATGGAAATTGCAAATTACGATCAAAAATTTCCAACTAATACCCCCACCAGAGCATTAAACGTATGGATGTGGGAAATCTACTCGTGGGATATTTAAGATTAAAAGAAATGTACGGAGTTTGATACCGGAAATAGACGGACATTCGCGTCAAAAGATGCAGGAATTTATAACCGCTATGTACCTATGCGATACTAGTACCTATGCGATAGAGAAGATCAACTTCGCGGAAAAATCAGCCTTATTACAAGAAATATTAAATACGAAATTGAAAGGAAAACTTCTATTAGATTTTCGAACTAGAAGCATGGTAGACTTAGAACATTTACGGCGAGAGATAGAAGCCAATTACTTAGAAAAATGCGGAACATCACACCTACAATTATAATTTAACGCTTTAAAACAAAAGCCAGGCGAAAGCACTCACCTATAGACAACACGTGGATACTTTAACTATAGAACTATACGAGTTGAAACGAGAAAATATAATATAATATGCTGTAAGATAATTCAATATTCAAATATTTTATTAACAATATTTTTTCAATTTCAGCTTCTAAACAAATGAAAGTGTCATCTTCTATATATGATAAATATTTGTAACAGATCATGGAAGAAAAAACGATTTCAAGAAAAGAAAAGAAGGAATGTCATGAAGCTAAAAAGGAATAAGATGAACGAATTTATATATATTGGGAGTACAAATAAGTTTCCGCCGTTTGCAAAAGACAGCGCCACTAATAAACTATAATTAAAATTGTTTGATGTAAAACGACATATCGTAAGATTGGACATCCAGCAACAATAACCTTGAAATATTAGAGATTTTGTATCAGCATCATATATTTTTTTTTGTACGAAAATGTCAAGTTTTGAGCCGAATAAGCGTCATTTGCGGGAATTTTGATTTACTTCTTTAATTTGAAGAAATCTGCAGCTGAGGTTCATAGATTGCTTGTAGAAGCATATGGTGATGCTGCCTTACGTGAGAGAAGTTGTCGTGAGTGGTTTTAAAAGTTTAAGAACGGAATTTGAAGTCGAAGACAAAGAACGTAGCGGAAGGTCGAAAGTGTACGAAGACGCGGAATTGGAAGCATTATTGGATGAAGATTCGTGCCAAACGCAAAAAAACTTGCACTTACATTAGGAGTGACTCAACAAACAATTTCATATCGTTTGAAATCATTGGGAAAGATTCAAAAGCAAGGGAATTGGGTTCCATATGAACTGAAACCGAGAAACGTTGAACGCCGATTTTTCACATGTGAAATGCTGCTTGCCAGGCATAAACGAAGGATTTTTTGCATCGTATAGTCACTAGTGATGAAAAATGGATCCACTACGATAATCCAAAGAAGAGGAAATCATGGGGACCTGGCCATGCTTCAACATCGACAGCTAAGCCGAATATTCATGGAAAAAAGCTCATATTGTGTATTTAATGGGATCAGCTTGGTGTCGTATTATGAGTTGCTCAAATCGAACGAGACCATTATTAGGATTCTCTACCGAACACAATTGAGATTGAACAGAGCACTTCAAGGAAAAACGCGCCCACTACTACTCCAGGCATGACAAAATTATTCTCCTGCACGATAATGCTCGACCACATGTTGCGGCGCCGGTCAAAACCTACTTAGGAACACTCAAATGGGAAGTTCTATCCCACCTGCCGTATTCTCCAGACATTGCTCCTTCCGACTACCACTTGTTCCGATCGATGACGCATGGCCTATCTGAGCAGCACTTCACATCATATGAAGATACCAAAAATTGTATCGATGATTGGATAGCCTCAAAAGATGAAGCGTTCTTTCGACGCGATATCCACATGCTACCAGAAAGATGAGAAAAAGTAGTGGCTAGCGATGGCCATTACTTTGAATAAAACATTATGTACTGTTCTTTCACAATAATTTTTGATAAAAAACGGCGGAAATTTATTTGTACTCCCAATAGAAAAAATGATTTCACAAAACTAAAAAAGAAATTAGTGTTATGATTAAAGTAAAACTTATTTTTATGGATAATAAAGATCTATGAAACCCGTACCGGATTAATAACTTATAAATACATTTTATATACCATTCGGTTGATCATTGTTTGCTCATTTGTGCAATTTTAATTTTTTTTTGCATAGTTATTAAGTTAATTGGAAATGAAAATAAGCATCTTAATATGTAATCTGTTTTTTTTTATTATGACTAAGATAACAAATGTTTTTTAAAACGCTGCAGGGATTATAACATCATCCTAAAGTTCCTACAACTCACCTAGGTCTTACAGAGACCACCTAGGAACTCATAAATCCAAAAATATCCTTCATAAAACCAGTCTCATCCTCATCACAGGATACATCGTCTTCACTAAGTTACAAATAACTCAGATTTGATATCTGGCAAATCCTAGATCGTATTACATATGAACAAGCCATGAAGACATACAATCCTCTGAAAGACAGAAACACAAATACATAACGTCCCTTACAAAAATCCACAACTCTATTTCAACTAACGTTCAAGAACCTATCCAACAAAGATCTGTCTCAAAACATTATATCTGCGCTTGCCAAAGGCCCTAATTTCGCAGTGATACCTAGAAAGATTCCAAAAGAAGAGATTATTAGCTAAATAGAATCAACTATCTACCGATTCCCATCAGATCAAGCAGACAGATAACCAATATCCTTTCCAAAGCCAAACCTCCTCCATCAAATATCACTAGACAAGAGCAATTAACTCTCCATGATCTGAATAGGGACATAGACATCGTGCTTCCAGCCAACAAAGGCAACACACGACAGTAGTCATGAACACAGATTAAGAAAAAGTTGAAAAACTTTCTCTCGGACAAAGCATACAAAAAGCTTGACAAAGATTCAACTAATACACGCACAAAACACCAAGATCTTAATAGAAAAAAACAACATTCCCAATAAAAAATCAACATTAAAACCTACAAATCCTCTCCCACTATACTACTAAAAGTACACAAACCTCCCACCAACCAAATATCTCCCTCAGATTGTCAACGCCATACACATCCCGACATACTTATCCCGCTTCCTAGAACAAACACTATAACCCCTTATTGGAAAATTTGAATCACACATGATCAACTCAACGGATTTCATACAAAAGATCCAAAAAATCCGAGAACGTCTCACAGACCTGCTTATAAGTTTCGATAGAATCCCTTTTCACACAAGTCCCAATAAGAAACATAATGAAAACCTTACATCAAGTCCCCTCTGACCTCATTCCGTTAATAGAGCACTGCTTAACAATCACTTACTTCCCCTATAATAATCAATTTTATGAACAAACTTCAGGAACGACAATGAGCTCTCCTATTTCTCCTGTAATCGCCAACATCTTAATGAAGCATTTTGAGAAAGAGGCCCTCAAAAAAACACTCCAAAAACCAGAAGTTTGATTCCGTTATGTATCAGATATGTGAATATGAAACCAGAATTTACCAATAGATGGCCATAGCTGTCAATGTAGTTGCCGTCAGACGGCGCCATTTCCTTGTTTTGACATCTGACAAAGATTTTCAACTCACAACAATATAAGTTTCATACAACAGTATAGTTTGTAATAGCGTTGAACATGTCGAATTTTGTGCCTGGAAACTACGATTTGCGGACAGCATTGATTTTCTGTTATCATTTAAAGAAAACTACTACAGAATCGCATCGAATGCTTGTCGAAACTTACAGTGAACATGCTCTTAGTAAATCACAGTGCTTTGAGTGATTTAAAAAATTCAAAAGTGGCGATTTTGACGTGAGAAACGAAGAACGTGGAAAACCACCGAAAAAGTTTGAAGACAGCGAATTGCAAGCATTGTTGGATGAGGATGACGCTCAAATTCAACAACAACTCGCGGATCAATTGAATGTGACACGAGAAGCCGTCTCCATACGTTTGAAATCCATGGGAAAGATCCAAAGATGAGAAAATGGGTTCCACAACTGAATGAAAGACAGCAGGAAAACCGAAAAACCACTTGTGACATGCTGCTCGCCAGGTATAAAAGAAAGTCATTTCTCGATCGAATTGTGACTGGCGATGAAAAGTGGATATATTTTGAAAATCCTAAGCGTAAAAGATCATGGGTAACTCCAGGCGAACCATCGACATCGACTGCAAGGCCAAATCACTATGAACGGAAGACAATGCTCTGTGTTTGATAAGTGTGATCTATTATGAGCTGCTAAAACCTGGCAAAACCGTTAATACTGAACGCTACCGACAACAAATGATCAATTTGAATCAAACTTTGTAAAAAACAATCGGAATATCAAAAAAACAAAGTGATTTTGCTTCATGATAATGCACACATAGCAAAACTGGTCAAGGAAACGATTGTGGCATTTGGTTGGGAAATACTTTCGCATGTGGCTTACTCACCAGACTTGGCTCCGTTCGATTACCACTTATTTGCATCGATGGGACACGCACTTGCTCAGCGGCGCTTCACTTCTTACGAAAATGGCTAGATGACTGGTTTGGCTCAAAAGAACAACAATTTTTTTGGCGTGGCATCCACAAATTGTCAAACAGGTGGAAAAAATGTATAGCTACCGATGGGCAATACTTCAAATAAAATATTTTTTATCATTTTCTTGCAATAAACATGTACTTTCTATAAAAAATTCCGGTTTCATATTTACATAGTCAACAACACATTCGTGATATGGAGATATAGAACCGAATTCTGTAAATTCCTTTTTTTTCTCAATAATCAATATCCAAATATCCACTTCATTATAGAGGAAAATGGAAAATTCTCCTAGATGTTCTTGTCTCTAAGAAAGCTGATGGTACCTTAGGCTATTAAGTGTACAGAAAACCAACACACACATAGATACCTACATGCCGAATTGCATCAGCACCCAACACAAAAACAGTCTGCAATCAACTCGCTTGTACATAGAGCTTTCATCTCTAACAAAGAACATCTATAGACAAAATTCAACTACTTAAAAATACCTTACAGAAAAATGGACATAATCAAAACAATCAACATGCAAACAAGACAACGATCTCTGATACAATCAGAAAGGATCCTATCTATTCTCTCTCGTATATCAAAGGAACAATAGATTAGATTGACAGGATATTAAATAAACACATCCGAATATCTTTAAATAACCCAAAAAGATAGGAAAAAATCTTAAGAAATCCTAAAGATCAAAGACTTTCACTCAGCTTCGCAGGAGTATATAAAATACCTTATTCCTGCGGGCAAATATATATTAGAGAAACTGAGAGAATGGTCAACCTACGGATAAAAGAACACTAACGTGATGTCAGGCTAAACATGGATAAAATATATACAAAAAAAATAACATTCTATGAGTTTTCAGTTTTTTTTTATTACTTATTTACTATAGTTTTTGTATTATATATGACAGGAAAAATTACATTACGATTATTACTTGAACGTGTACATATTATTTTATATTTACGTTTTATAAAAATTTTATTTTTATTTATATAAGTACATTATATAAATTATATAATAATATTATATAGTAAATTAATTATATAGTAAATAATAAATATTTACGAGTAACTGAATATCGAGAACATTTTGTATTTATTCTCTTTTCCGTATACCTTCAGCATGTAATTCCCGATTGATATTATCATCATCTCTATTTCTTACATTTTGTATGTCATTATTTTCAATAAATATCGGGATCATCGATCATGTCATATTATGCAATACGCAACATGCCATTACATAATTAGGAATAAAATTAGTTGGCCTTACAAGAAGTTTTATCTAATAATATTCTAAATCATCAACAGTGCAATTGAACGTTCTACTCTCATTCGAGTCGAAGATAAGCAATAGTTAAAATTTCGTTGTCTTTCCATTAATCATCCATGATCTTTAAACGATATTAACAGATGCTGTTGAATTTTGTAAGTTACATCTTCTATTACATGACTGTCATTGGGAAATATTAATGAATCATTGAAAATATGTTGTATCAGTGAATCGAAATACTCTTTGATTATGCACAATAACCAACAAAACAATAAATTGTAAGTTATGCTTACAAATTACCTACAATTTTAAAAGATTGCATGTGTTGTTACCATTTTTTATTAATTATATGAATATGCATAAGAAATAAAATAAAATAGTAGTGTACTTGTAATTGAATAGAATGAGAGCCTTTTCGACTAATGTATGCTTCAGAGTTTTTTTTGGAGTATCTATAACAATGTGTTCCATTTATTGCTCTAATAACATTTGAAAAACCTTTGTCCCATTTAAATGCTGCAATAGATTCAATTGCCTCGTCTTCTGTCTACTATTATGAATTGCTCTTGAAGGCTAATAAGAGCATTTATAACATGTCTTATTATGCGCAAACCAATAGCTTCCCCAGACCATTATTATGGTCAACAACCAATCAAAAGTTCCTCAAGACATTCTATTAAAAACAAATAAGTTTGCAATCAACTAAATTAAAAATAAATATAATAATATAAAAATTAAACATTTACTTTTTATAAAGTAATAAGTAGTATAGCGATATGATACATACATTACTACAAATAATATACATACATTACTACAAATAATATTATATTTTATTAAAAATATTTTCAATATATACATAAATAACTTTTTCTTATCGAAAATGTGATTTAAAGTCTATTTGATAATATCAATAGAGTCTTTCAATAGGGACGCTCGAAATTTATTAGATTATAAGCCATGTTAAAGTGACATCTGTTAAATTTGTTGTGAATTGTTTAGTAGTGTATGGCAAATCACCATGGAAGGTCATAGTGTTGAGCAACGTGTGCAAATTATAAAATTTTATTATCAAAATCAGTGCTTCGTTCGAGAAACGTTCCGCGCATTACGTGATTTTTGTATTATATATGACAAAAAAAATTACATTACGATTATTACTTGAAACGTGTACATATTATTTTATATTTACGTTTTATAAAAATTTTATTTTTATTTATATAAGTACATTATATAAATTATATAATAATATTATATAATAAATTAATTATATAGTAAATAATAAATCCTCGCCACAACCGTCCACAACCGAGTCGACTACGTCTACGACTACGACTACGTTTGGTGGCCAAATTCGAGTCAACCTTTTCGATAAATAATCAGCCAACATCAGTACATCGCCGAAACACAAGGTCTGCTGAAAACATCGCTGCTGTGCGTGAGAGTGTATGGGAAAACCCGAGGCGGTCAATTTCTCGTCGTTCACAAGAACTTAGCCTTTCTGCGACTTCAACTTGGCGAATTTTGTGTCGGGACTTGGGTCTGCACACCTATAAAATTCAACTGATCCAGGAACTTAAGGTAAATGACCATAGACAATGCCGTGTGTTCGCTGATTGGGTTCTGGAGCAGTTGGAAGTTAATCCAAATTTCGCTAAACAAATCATCTTTAGCGATGAGGCCCATTTTTGGATGAATGGATATGTGAACAAGCAAAATTGTCGAATTTGGGACGATACCAATCCACGCGAGATACACCAACTCCAAATGCATCCCGAGAAAGTTACTGTTGGTCCGGCGGAATTATCGGTCCGTACTTCTTTCAAAACGAAACAGGCGTTGCCATAACTGTCAACGGCGAACACTACAGATCGATGATAAGCAACTTCTTGTGGCCTAAAATGGATGATATGAATACCGATAATATGTGGTTCCAAGGGTTATCCAGGATGACGCTACGTGCCACGTACCGCATGCCACGATGGACATTCTGCACGATTTGAGGATATGGTTATCTCGCGCGACAGCGACGTGAACTGGCCACCGAGATCGTGCGATTTAATGCCTTTAGACTTCTTCCTTTGGGGCTATCTTAAATCGCAGGTCTGTATGAATAAACCGCAAACAATTGATGCTCTCAAAGTCAACATAACAAATGCCATCCAGCAAATTCAGCCAGATTTATGCGAGAAAGTCATCGAAAATTGGACTGCCCAAATACGTGTCACCAAGCGAAGCCATGGCGGACATTTGAGCGACGTTATATTCCATACTTAATGCCATAAAATATTCTTTCAAATAAAAAAAATTGTATATCTCACACACAACTTGTTTTATTTACATTTAAAAATCGAGCATCCTTATTAAAAGACTCTTTAGAAATAATGTTTTGAACTTTGAATTCTACATGAGGTTTTAATAGCAATAGTCCGCGTTTGCCATCAATCTGATTTAAAATTTATAATAATATATCATCATCATATCACTGATTGAATTGTTTTCTAATATAATTTCAATAATATTCGATAAAACGTCGGTCCATATCTTTTATACATCAGAATTGATATTCGGTTATATTTCGATCTCTTTTAAAAATATTAAGATTATGTATAGGGTATAAATATTGGGAGTACAAATTAGCTCGGTCCGTTACCTTAAAGATGGCTTCAGCTATTGTGAATGGTTCATAGTGACAGCTGATTTTGGCGGTTTCAGAGAGATTAAACATTTGCTAATAATATTCAGTTTTATATCGCTTTGAGTTTCATATAAAAACTTTGATTTTTACTGTGTTTGAAATGTCGAATTTTGTGTTAACCAAGCAGCATTTGCGAGAGGTTTTAATTTTCTACTTTAATTGGAAGAAAACAACGGCTAAAGAATGCTTGTCGAAGTTTATGGTGACATTGCTCCAACTCATAAATAAATCATGTAGAAAATAGTTTCGATGTTTCAAGAATGAAGATTTCAGCGTTGAAGACAAGTCTCGCTCTGGACAGCCAACAAAATTCGAAGACAAAGAATTAGAGAGATTAGAATTAGAGAGATTCGAAAAAGATCAGAATCAAACGCAAGAGGAGCTTGCAGAATCATTAGGGATAACTCAACAAGCCGTTTCTGTATGATTGAGAGCCATGGGAATGATTCAAAAACAAGGAAATTGGATGCCTTATGAATTGAAACCGAGAGACGTTGAAAGGCGATTTTTCACTTGCGAACAGTTAATTCAAAGACAACAGAGAAAAGATTTTTTGCATCGTGACTGGAAATGTGACTGGAGATGAGAAATGGATATTCTACAATAACCACAAGAAGAAAACATACTATGCTAAGCCCGATCAATCGTTGCCATCGACCTCAACATTATGGCTAAACATTCATGGTTCGAAAATCATGCTCTGTATCTGGTGGGACCAAAAGGTCTTGTTTATTATGAACTGCTGAAACCTGGCGATTCCATTATGGGCGATCGGTATCGGCTACAATTAATTCGTTTGAGCCGTGCATTGCGAGAAAAACGGCCGGAATACGAGCAAAGACATGATAAAGTTATTCTTCTTCATGACGCTAAAGTCACACAACGCTCAAATGGGATATTTTACCGCACCCGCCGTATTCTCCGGACATTGCTCCTTCTGATTATTGGTTGTTCCGAAGGATGCAGCAAGTCACCGGTTCACTTCTTTCGCAGAAATCGAAAATTGGTTCCAAAATTGGATCGCCTCTACAGACGAGTCATTTTTTCAAGATGGAATACTTTAATTGATCTGTTCATTCATTTTGTTTTGAAATAAATGCACAAAAAAAAACGGACCGAACTAATTTGTACTCCCAATAACTTTCATTCTTTTACTGTTTTTCCGAAATTCAGTACTAGACAGTAAAATCTTACATTTCAAAACAGCAAAAGTCAATTCATAAAGTCATTAGATCTATAAAGGACCGCAAACTCGCATCTATTTTCACGCAAAATGTGGCCATTTCGAATTTATGCATTTGTATTACGTGCTTTATTTGGGAAAATGAAACCGTTAAGTTTGTAAATCAATGTTTTTCAGTTGTAATTAATTTTTATTACAAAAGAATATCTACGAATTTATGTGTACTTATTTTATGTGTTCTTTAGTTTAATACGGATTTATTTATCATAGAAATTTTGTGCATAAAAGTGCACGAAGGACATGTAGGTACAGTTCGGGAATACAAAAGTACACATTGCACATGGGATCATCGCATGAGCTTGAGCATTCGAAATGTACGATTAGATTAGCTACACCCAATTGACCCAATGTGGAGCCTTGGTATACTTCAAATCATATATTATGTGCACTTCGGCCATTTTTACGCGACATTTCTGAAATCAATTATGGTACTTTATAATCTAGTGATTTCAGTAACAGCAACGCCAGTACTTTCGCATCATACTCCGAATGATTACGAATTCATATGTAAAAATCAATCGTTCAATAAGCAGACTGCATTCCAAAACTCATTAAAGAAAAAGTATTGCAAATTAGTCGATGAATACAATTTCAGTTTTATACCTCAAGTTATGTTCCAAAATTTACTACCAATACTGAAAATCTATAGTTTACATTACACCTGCACTATAGATTTTCAGTTATTGGTAGTAAATTTTTAAATGTAGTTTTAAATATAGTTTTACACTTCACACTTAAAAATGTGCGCATGTTTTGATGCATTTCCGGTTTTATCTCATTCACGCTCTGTTAGCCGTACTTTTATTATATTCTAGACTAGAGTCTCTAGAACTACTAGAGTCTGGCCATCCCTCAATCTCTCTTATGACTGATGTGCCCACACAGGTAGTACCAATCAAGAGCGCACATACATTCATATTACCAATTGAGAACAAACATACATTTCGGACACGCACGTCACTTTTAGAGCATGATCAAACTCTGATTCTAGGGATTCTACTCGAGCATTCGAGAGATGGGGGTAAAAAAGGACGCACTCCAAATGAGTGCGTCCTTTTTTACCTCCACCCCTCGAATGCTCGATCTAGAGATACTATAAGCGGTATTCATAGCTCGTTCTTATTTCAAAACTGTCTTAAGTAATGTCTTAAGATGCTAATACGATCCTCTGATGTCAACCTCGATTATCAATCAATGATAGCGAATAAATCGCGTTGTGGCCGATTGCAGCCGCGCTTCTCTTTTGTCTTTAGCTAGCTTTTGTTTTCTTCGCTTTTTGGCTTTCTTTTTAATCGACATGGAGTACGACAGACGCTCTGCATAAATAGTAAGGACGAATTATATGACATGTTTAATCACGTTAATGGAACATCAGCAGCTGTTGCCTACTTCCATCATCCTGATAACTTGAAGTCAAGCTACTTACTATACAGGTGAGACAGGAAAAGTATTTCAAATATTTTCGCTCATAATATCAATCTCAACGGCGTTTCACGTAATGATCGCCTCCTTTCTTTCATTGTTGCCTGTGATGGGTACTTCAGGCGGATTGCTCCACTAATAAGTGTCTGATGAATTGGCTCGGATAGGCTTATCTGATGGTCCTGGATAGCCACGACCACGCTCTGCCGTGTCATTCCTTGTGCCTGACGAACGATCTCAGGCGATGCCTAGCAAGCATTATTTAATTACGACGCCTGATGAACGGTTCAGGCGGTATTTTATGATTACTTTGTAAACACGAGACCTAATGATTGGCTCAGGCTAAAAATCCGTAAACCATCTACAATCATGATATTGTTTTAGAATATTATGCTTCCTTTATTTTATTAATTATAAAAGTTATTTTATAATTAATTAATTTCTCTACTATAGAAAAAGAGTTTCTATAGTCATAGGTCTTCGTTAATAATGCATACCTTATGATATCTTATTCAAAATATATTCACTTTCTTATTACTAATCTGCTTTCGATTCGCCTTCACAGTGTATTCCGGCCAGCTGGATCCCCTACCCTTGTCTTTATCCCAACAATGATCTTCAGCAGCAGATTTTTTAAGAGAAATTTTTAAGAGAGATTTTTTTAAACAAAAAAGTAATGCTTCCCACAAATGCTCTTTTTAATGCATAAGAGTATGATCTTCGGTATATGTTGCAACTGCTCGACGCTCAAGTCTCGAATATCGGAAGGATGGCACAGCGTGAGGACATTTGCTACTGCTACTCGTAGATTCGCGCGCCTTTAAATAGTCGTTCGAAAACGCGCAGCCTTTAGTGTGAGCATGAAATTCGTGCTGCAACCGCTGACGATATGCGTCACAAACTGCGACGCGAAATCACGAATGGGAGGCAACGCGGAAAAGCGCAAGCAAAATGCTGCCGAGTACTATGTGCGCGATCATTTGCGACCCGTCGAACTGCAGTAAAAACCAACGTTCTCTTAAGCTTACTCAAGAGCCCGAACAGTTCGTTTCGAGAACGTGTACGTCTACGTGTACGTCTACACAAAATCGTTGCAACAATCAAAGAATCAATATCTCGAAAATTTATTTACGTTTATCGATGACCGAAATCGGCTTTACGTTCTCCAACAACAACGACGACGTTCCACCGAGCGAGGCGCGCCAAATTTTATTTTTATTTTTGATGACGTGGCATGTGACAAGCAGAATACAGTGAGAGAGTATTTTTCGATGGGTCGCCACGCGAACGTCGATTGCTTCTATCTCTGTCAGACGTACGTGAGGATACCTAAACATCTGATACGCGACAACGTGAATCTTCTGATCCTGTTCAAACAAGACGGTACCAACTTGAAACATATTTACAATGATCATGTGAATACCGACGTACGACGTCGTACGACGAATTTTGCGCGTTGTGCCGCGACTGTTGGCAGCAAAAATATGGATTTCTAGTAATAGACAAAGACAGTGCGCTCACAAATAGACGATACAGAAAAGGATTTAATGAGTTCGCGATACCATAACGTAACCAGTCGATATTTAACCAGAGACGAACATGGTAGATGTGCGTGAGCATGAAAAAATCGCAAGGGAGATCGAGAAGACGAGCGAGTCGATCCATAAGAAACATCGTGCTTTGGAGACCAGTAGAATCGAGGAACATTTTCGCGTTGGACAGACATTTTAAACTTCTTATCAAGCCACTGCGACTTTTCATCGACAGCCCCGGCGTGCGCGCGGCAAAGAGAGAATCACGCGACGAAGATGCAGCGTCTGTCTCTAAACGTGAGAGAAAGGAGAAAGAAACGAGAACAAGAAGAGGGAGAAAAAGCGAGCGAGACGTTCCACGATTCTGCATAAATTCAATGATCAATTGCACGATCGTGTACAACCGATAATTTTCACATCGCTTGCCAAAATCATATCGGTGATAAAGTCATTGGAGAACGTTTTCGAAACGACGGAAGACTCGCTAGCGACGATGGTTTAAAATCAACTGCAAACGTCGGAAGATTGAGTGGCGTTACGAGCCGACTTGGATCCGCTAAGTCAAAAATACGTCGAGACTGTCCTGAGGGGAGCGCTAGATAAAGAAAGCGGTATAGATCAGTGTACAGCGTTTATCTACACAAGAACGAGCTGATGTTTGGCAATAAACGTTTTGATGTGCATGACGCGGACAACATAATTATCGACGGCGTACGACACGCCGGTACACTCGGTTTTTACGAATTGATTTTCAAGAGAATTCCCTCGAAAATCTCCTCTATACGAAAGACGATATGAACAAGTACAAGAGCATGCTGCTGGCGCATAAACACAAGCATCAATCGCAGAGCCGATTATTGAGTGATAGGGGGTACAAGTACAAATACGTAATTGCGTCGTTAATGTCAATCACACCCAAGAATCAGAAGAAGAAATCTGGAAAGGGATTACCTCACGCAATGATATTGAACGACAATGCGATCGATTACGTGCACTGGGGTGATCCCAACGAGCTGGTGGATCGTCTACAATTGTTCGACGCTTCGCACCGAGCGGGCAACAACGCTCACGACAACGAGATGTTATCGAGGAACTTCGAGAAGTTCGTCTTATTATAAATTAAATCGCGTATCTATGAAATGAATCAGTCGAGTGACACCATCGAGAAAAAATACATTATTTTCTTGTATTCTGTGTCTTACGCGTCGAATCATGAAAAAGAGATCTAAGAAAAAGAGAGAAAAAAATTAGCTCCGAGAGACATCGACTCGTCGAGGAATTGCACGCTCCGGCGAGAAGAAATTTTCCGCAAAGGCGTCATAGAGATGACGATCTGTGACAGACTGATATCGTTGAGATGCACTTGTACTCAGACTTCAATAGAGGCCACTATATATTTACCATTATCAATGTGTTGAGCAAGTACGCATGGGTACTACTCAAGATTAAAGGTGGAAGCGAGACGGCTCAAGCAATCACTGAGATCGTTCGAGAGAGTGGAAGATGTTCGAAAAATTTACAAACGGATATGGGGAAAGAGTTTTACAACGCCGATATGCAGAAAATCTTGAAAAAACTCGATATTAATCACTATTTCACGTATTCAACGTTGATGAAAACGTCAATGGTCGAACAATTCAATCACATGCTCAAGAACGAATGTGGAAAATTTTACGCTCAATGGCAGTTACAAGTAGGTCGACGAGCTACCGCGTCTCGTGTCAAATTACAACGCGCGCAAGCATCGCATCATCGGCATGCGATCCACCGATATAACTCCCGCGATCGCCGAAAGACTCTTGAACAACAGCGCGATAAAGATCGCGGGTGCACACTGCAAAATTCGAAGTAGGTGATTCGGTACGCGTGAGCAAGTACAAGACGATTTTTGAGAAGATTTACATGCCAAATTGGATCATCGAAATGTTTACAATCGTTAAGATGCAGCGTACCAATCCTATAACCTACTTGAAGATTATCGCGAAAAATCCGTCGCTGAAGCGTTTTACGAGCACGAATTGCATCGCGCTACTCATCCGGACGTGTATTTCATGAAGAAAGTACTGCAAGAAGGGAAACAAGATGTATGTCAAGTGGCTGGGATTTGATGGATCGCATAATTCATGGATACACAAAAAAACAATGTTATTTAATAAAATTTTGATATATTTTATTTCTACATATAAAAAATATATCAATGTAAATATATAAACGTGTAAAATATTTTTTTTTATTATCCTTTCTATTTTCGTTTTAGAGTATACAGATATAAATGTACATGAAATGAAAAATAATTATAATACATCATAAATGGTACTACATAAAACATAATAGTAATATTTATATAAATATAAAAACATGCATTACATGCAAATTATAATGATAATAGTAGTATAATACTAACATGTACACTGTATGAAAATATTTAAAAAAAATATATATATATATATATATACAGGAAAATATACATGAAGTACAAATTAAGATAATACATAAGAAAATTATAATACATAAAGCATAATAGTAATACATATACACTATATGAAAATATAAAAAAATGTAAGATCATAATAATAATAAATGTTGATACATATATTACAAAGGCATCTATCAATGCTCCCATGGTAACGTCTCCGGTACGACATATCGTTTGTCATCACATGGATTCAGAGCGATTTTCGATTCGGATATCGTGTACACCTCGTGTAATTTATATCATACACACAACTAACGGCGAATAATTTCGATCTCTTCATTCAAACATCGCGTGTAATCATCGAACGTTATCGTTCGCGCTACAACGTTATTCGTTGTACATTTCACCTTTTTAGTGTCCTTCTTGCCGTCCACTCTCACCGCGTACATCTTCGTTCTCAGTCCAACGAAATCGATCATTAGCGCACCATTATTTGCATCCTTCATCAAACTGGGTACTTTTTTGTTCACGAGAGGCACACCGTACGCATTGTCCGTCGGATAATCGCTCGTGTCAAATCTAGCGATATCGCGTTTCATAGTCTCGTAAACGTTCTCGCATTCTATATGATAAATGAGACTGTCCGTGTCGATGTACATAATTTTAAATTTGTCGCGAAAGAGTGGTAACATATACTCGTGATGAAATTCGTACAAACTTTCGATATTTCGAGTATACACATACCCATAAATCGGCTTGTTGAACTTCGCTTCGAGTTTGCGCAGTTCTACAGTGATCAATTTTCGCAAAGACGCAATGGCTGTGGAAATTCGATTTTGCGATCATTGACTCCGCGCCATATCGACCCATTTTGTTACTAATTTTACATCGACGTGATTTCGAACATTCTCCATAGTTTTATCGAATACCACGTTGTTCATTAATTTATATAAATTTTTCTCGAAATTTTTTGCGCGAGTTCTGAAATTTGTATTGCGTTCAATGTACTCGCGAAGCGAAGATTGTGCGAATTGTAGCACTCGATAAATCTTTGTTACGCGAAGATCGTGACGAGTTCATTGCAAGTTTCGATAGTGGGTGATGTAACGCTGCTTATTGTACAGCGTCACTAGAAGTTTATCCTCGCGTTTGTCGGGTGGCTTATCGCGCATCGGACAGAAAGGTAGATCAAAGTTGGTCGTGTAGATGCTATGGATATTCAAGATCGATCTCGAGAATGTAACCGATGAGTGAATTCAGAGATCGCGCCCACGTCAAAGTTCACAGTGTCTTCGATCCATCGAAATTCGGCGTATGGTAATGGATGACACCCATATAAATTGTTAACATCGTAATATATCAAGATAGCTTCGATGAATCGTACGAACACATGTACTGTTATTAACCTGTGCGTATCTGCTTGAACATTGACTAAGGCCGCGCTTGATGAACATGATTATATCGATGTCGATGAGTAATTCAAACTTTATTTTATAACTTTATATTTTAACATCGCGTCCCACGTGGCAAACTAGGCAATGTGTAGTAATGCGCAGAATCGAGACCGACGCAACTTTCGCGGAAGTTTTTGAAAATGTCGGCCAATAACAAAACATCGGTTTTCAAGTTTACAAATCACCATACTCGCCGAGCATTTCGGATGGAGAACGCTTCTAGACATTCGCGGCGTAATCGCTTTCGAATATTGTATCGCCTGTCAACGAAAATGATTCGCGCGGTGGTAAACATGTGCCTTGCAATTTTTCGACGCAGTCAACATACTCGTACGGAAAGACATCTTTACAAATAGTCAATAATTCTTCATCTGATAGTGTGAATTTGTGTTAAATTGAAAGTTAAATTGAAAATTTAGAACATATGATTTTTAATTTGTCTCTGTTTAGAAACGCTAGTTTATCGAGGCCTGCATTTAAAAATTTGAAAAAATCAATGAATCTTAATTTTACACAATTTTTTTGAAAATTCTTTTCATTTTTGTCTTTGATGCTATCGACATGTTCATGAAATATAATTTTCTTTGATTATCGGTAATATTATACATCTACATCGTATGCGGTAGCAATTTCCTTAATTTTAAAATGTGCATCGTAGTCCGATAAATTGTGAAAAACGAATATATAATGAATTTTTATAATTAAGATTGCAATTTGCATGCGCTGGACAGGTATCTATTAGTGAGATGACAATGATCGTGAACCCTCCTGATGTCCGACGCGAACGGTTTCTCGCAAATGTGGCACCGTGTCGGTATATATGCGTTACGGTACGCCTTCCATTGTTTTTTTGACAACATTCCCATGGGCTTGTTACGATATTTTTCACTCGATGCACCAAATCATTGAGTTGTCGCGTGAACCACGCTATACAGTCTTGAAAGTGATACGACGAAAGTGATACGACGCGTTGTCGTACGCGCATCGCACGTGTCGTATCACGTAGTATCTTATACTAAATATCTCGTGATGTTGATATGTGTACGATGATATGTGTGCATCGTCCCTGTTAGGATTTGTTTTTCATAGAACGCACTAAGTCAGCGTAGATGATGAATGGGACGCGCTTCTTATTGCAGTGGTTCCCAAATTCAAGCCACTTATCATCCTTGCTCGGCAGTCTGATCGCGCAGTCATTGATCTTCTGGCAGTCCATTGCGTGCGACTGCAATTTTTCGTTCGTACTGAAATAACGAAGGCACATGTACCATAAATAATAGAGAAATCATTTTTCAGTATTTCCTTTTTACTGCTTTTGTATTGGTTTTTTTAATTATACTTATTGATCGCAGAAAAAAATTTCTTGATCTTTTTGCCACTAATCTGCGAGCTCACGAGACGGGATTTTTTATCCCGCCATGCTCAACACCTTCATTGTGTGAATCTTGTATGTATAGCTTATTGACATGTCTTCCTTCTCGTCATTGGTTAGCAGAGGAAGGACTTATTTATTCTCGATGCCGTATATATTGATCGATATCGCGTTCAACCGAATTTAGAATTCGAATTTAGAAATGTCTCTTAAAATTGGAAACTCAATGTTTGTGAGATTCAATACTATCGTATAATGCGGATACAATTCCCGATCTGTATTTTTTTCAGCCGGGTACAGAGCGACGACCACGTAAAGCATCCGTCGTACGAACACTGATTACCGCTCATTTCGTCGCTATTTCTCGTGGTACTTTGATATGATCCCGCGCGCATGGGGTTTAATTTATTTGAACATTGATAATCAAATTCAATATACGTGACAATGCCCACCTGCTATCGCGTTCTTGGAACTCTTCGAGCGATGCTAAGATAAGCTCGACGACGTATCGCTCGTACCACTCGCGTAAATCGGTGTATCGGTATATCTCGCTGTTCTTTGTAATTATGATCTTATTAACACGTTTATCCTTCGTCGCGAACTCACCATTGAACACGTGTTTACTTTTACACTACCGTGTCTTTCTACAGCGTCCCGCACTCGCTCTAGAACTACATTGCCAGCGTCTTCTAAAAACCGCTACGGCTTGATGTGATTAGAGTTTATCACCGCACTTGTCAATATACTCTTAAACGCGGCGTCGAACTCTCGCCAGACAAGAGATCGTTCGTTGCCATTCGTATACTCGCCACCAATGTGTACGAAACATCGCTCCAATTGCAACTTTGCACCGCGCGATCCTCGCCACCGCGGATTGTCTGTGTCCAACGGCGAGACACGGACGCTTGGCACGACAAAGTTCTTCGAGCCGCTCGATGCACTCGTCGCATCGTTGCAACCACGCAAAACACTCCACCAGAGTAGCGACCTGGCCGCTCCAGTAATTCGCGTTCCACTCGCTCATGTCTTTTCACAGTTTTTAGATCACGTCGCACTCTTCCATGGAGCACTTGCACGTGATTCGTTCACACATGTTGCAGCACCGTGACATATCTAGAATGTCATAACATTCTAACATCTTTTCATTATGTTTATTTGCGAAAGTACACCGTTCACTCAAAGCATTGTTCGTCGCATCTATCGACAAACAGTTTTAGTGCAAGATCGCAAAACTCTATCCATATATTGTCAATAATCAGCAGTTCGACACACTTTTCATTATCCGCAGGAATCATACTGCACGTGCACCAATCCTGGCTTTTATTTGCGATTTTCTTCGCCTACTATAATAATCGTCCTTTATTACATTGATATTTCTATTCCCTCAATGTCTCTTTTCATATTCATCGTCCTCATAACATTTGTATTCGTGGGTACACTTTCTGTCACGCGAGTAAAAATCAGTCAGAAACGGGCTGTTTGATAACTATTCCATGTTTCTCATCACGTATACCTAATTCTCGATCGTATAAGAATTGAAACCGATGATATTCACACACTTATGTCTCTTTTTTGCAGATTACCGAAAACATACAGTATCATCTACATTACAGTCTTCCCATATACATATTTTCCAGTAGCGTTTCCCTCACAATACTGTTCACAATTTTTTTCAATGTGTAAAGTGGGCACATGCTGCACGAGAATATACTATACAAAGGCCCTCTGCAATTCGTGCACGATCTACCGTCTAGCCTACCGAAAGAATCGGTCTCATGCTCTCTGTGACGTGATACATTCCTATATCGTTAATGTTAGCTATACGAATCATGCATGCTATGCATACAGTTAAAGTATCATCCGTTGTATAATAATTGTGGATCACACAGTGTTTGGCACGAGCGTTTCAACATACGGATTTCTGGAACTAATACGAATTTTTCTACGCGATCAATTTCATATTCGCTCATATCACAACCAATATAGCATTTCTTCATCGAAATCTTGACCCATTATCTCTTCAAAATCTACTTCTATTTCTTCGAACACTTCGAACACTTCGTCTCTGATATTCGCGAATTGTTTCGGATCCTGTTTCTAATATACTCGACTACGTTGGCTATGTTCTCAACGTTCGCACGATGGTTAGCCATACATTTTCCATTATTCTTATTGTCAATAACCGAAGCTATTCGTTCGTCTTCCAGGACACCAACTGCGGAACTGAGAATTTATAATTATATATTCCATTATATATTTCATTTGTGACTTCTTTGTCCCTTTGCCTATTTGGTCACACTTTCTTTAAAAATAGATAAGACAGCATTTCGAGCGGTTCTGGTTTATATTTTTCACGTTTCTCATTAGTATGTTTATATAAACAGCATCAACGCTTCTCTTAATGCGTGGCGACATGTTACTGATCTGACAGTGTATATAAACAGTATTTTTCATTCAATCAAAATTTTAGTTGCGAGCGATAAGTCATGGATCGAGTAAAAGAATATATACGTCGAAAATCGATCGAATGCAAGAGATACCGTCATCAGGTTCACCAAGTTCATGATGGAGGGAAAAAGTGAGATATTGGGAATGTCCTGGTGAGAAAGCATCAAAATCGCCAATGTTCCTCATCATCAACATTATCAGTGCCATCAAAATATAAACCAGGTATCGCATTTAGACTTGTGCTAATGCATTTTATTCTCGGCTGAAAAAACGAATAGTAATCAAAAAAAATTTTTTTCGTTCTCTTTTTCCAGAAAGCCACTGCTAGCGATGTTCGAGCCATTGGTTGCATTCGAACGTTGTCGATCGCGAAAAAATATAATAAAAAATGAGAAAAAGTCTGTGTAATAAGTGTAATACGAATAAAAAATTTTTGTTTGCATGTTTGTTTGTATGTTACTACATACATATTTTTTTTTACTCCTCATCTCGACGCGCTAATAAAAAACGTGAGCTCTTGTTATCTATACATTTGGAAAGGGTGATAAGACGATGACGGGTGGCGGGTAATAGGTAGCGGCGGCAGCGGCGGCGGCGGCCGAAAAAAATAGCGGAATGTCATATTTACGTAAAACACTCCACGTAAATACTCGACCAGGGTCCTATGTTTACGTAATATCGATAATAACATCGGGCCCTTGCTGCGTCTACGAGTACCCCTCCTCCCCCTCCCCGCGTCCCGCGCTCCCCTTTAGCCCCATGAATTAGAACTCTTGCTTTACTACTTCTGTTTGTTATGCATATAAAAATAATTTAGCTTTTTACAAATCAATAGTTATTAGGTATATAATTTATTCTTTAAATGATATTTTAAATTAATATGTATCTCTTGTAACTTCAATCTTTATGCGAGCTTTAAAAATTCATCTTTCCAAAATTATTGTACCATTCGTGTTCTCCAAGCAACACAATTAATTAAAATGTTTTACGAAGTTTATATATTACTATACATTTTTTTTATATATTGTATACATTTATTGATAATAATAATAAAATAAGTAAAGGACTGCAATTTCAAGTTGTGCGATTTTTATTTGAAAAATAATAATATTTATGTATAACACGATATACTTATATATTTAAAATAAAAAAACTCGATTTAATAAAATGTTTCATTAATATCTTTTTTTTGCAGGAGATAGATGCTAAAAATACTGAAGAAGGAGGAAGCCCTAGCTGTTGCAGAAAATACGAAGATACCTGAAGATACTAATGACGAATCTAGCAGTTGTCAGGACTCAATGAAATTACTGTCCGACTTGACAAATTCGAAGATTAGTATTCAAGGTTCAACAGTGCTTAAAGCCAGTAAGTATAGATTTGCACATAAATGTACAAAAATGTGTAGATGACAATACTCTTGTCATCGAAAGCACAGGCCATATAGATACTGATCGTATCCAACAGCATGAGCCTGAAAGTAAGCACATACGTGTATGGTACAAGAATGTATAGATGACTATGCTCTTGTCAAAAAGACAAACCGTTCAGATATTGATCGCATCCAACAAGAGCATGAGTCTGAAGGTAATCGCATCATAAATTCTGCTTTCTTCAATAAGGATCTGCATCGAGTATTTATTAATCATTCGCGATATCATTGCCGGTTTGAAGACTCGGAAATTCGTAAATACTCGTCATTTTTAATAAATAAATTAAATTATGTTGTGATAAAAAGTTATGTTCTTTGCGATTAAATGTTACATAGTGATTAAAACCTATGCCAATACTTTCATGAACATCAGCAGTCATTTTCGGCCATGTTGAAATAAAACACAAATACCTTTCGGTCAACAGCAAGAATTAATTCAAGCACCTAATACATCCCTTAATATTCAAGATTTATGGATCATCAAAGCAATTCTCGTATAATTATAGATGGGTGACCATGTCTCGCATGCTTGACCTCTATGACTGTTTGAGAGTATCAAAAAAATTAATTCTCTAATTTAGGTGAAAACATTTTATATATATATGTCTTCGTTAATAATGGATATTTTACACATTAAAACAAAATATATTCATTTTCTTATTACTAATCTGCTTTCGATTCACAGAACATTTCGGTCAGTCAGGTTCCCTATTCTTGTCCTTATCCCAACAGATTGGTGACTGAAGACTATACTTAAGACGGTCTTAAATATAAGATCTGAATATAAATACTGACCTAAATCTATGGTATGTGCACATATTTATATATATATATATATATATATATATATATATATATACATACACTTATATAACTGCATAAAGTGTTTTACGTATCTGCTTTTTAATTTTTTTACACTCAGGTATTATCTAATCAATTCCGCCATTTTTCATCCAATCAAAAATAGAACAAGATTGATCAGATTCTTACTGCCAGAGACTGTCACTAGATCATGATGGAAAGGATTGACATGACGTGCTCAGTTTGGGCAAACAATCCCTTTTGTGAGTCGAAGATTCAGGTCTGCCAACTGCGAAGAAATAAATAATGTTACTACAACTGATCTCTGTGCATCTTCGTCAGATCGCGCTGTATATCTTTTTTTCTCTTCGTTTCGAAGCATGGAACAACATCTGCCAAGCAAGTGTCAAACATGATTTGAAGAATTTATTAGAAAGTATTATTCGAAATGGATTCCTATTATTCAATTATTCTTTAGATTTCTATTGTGTTTTTTAAAAAAAATGGAATAATTCCATAAGTGCCCTGAGATTCTGTCGAGCTTTATGTAGGTATAAATAGTACTTATTTATATATTGTTGATACAAATAATAGTTATTTATTTATTTATATTTATGTATTGATTTGTTCATTTATCCAAGAAAAAAATATTTTATAATTGTTTATAATATAATTTATTATTATATTTATTATATTTATTATATAATTGTATATATATTGACATCACAATATAATTATATATAAAATATATTCATATATATATACAATACAATTATAGAAAATTATCCGAATCTCACAATATTTTATAATTCACATATAAAAAATTCCGAATTTTTAGAATTTCTGTATCATTTTAAAACTGTTTGGAAAATTTCTCTAATTTTTTTATATTAATCTTTTTTTATACTAATCTTATAATATTTCAGAATTCATAAGACTTCACAATTCTTTTCTTTTGTGGAAAAATTACAATGAACTTTTTTTACGTAATTAGCAAATAAGTAATTTTTTATTTAATATAGCAAACCAAATACTGATAAAATAATTAAAATTCAATTTTTCTAGCGATAAATTTAACCGAGAGCTCAGAGTTAGCCAAGTCACGAAGGCAGAAGGTCAATCGTTGACCAATAAATTTTTTACATTAAAGCTTTGTTTAGCAATGTTTAACGTTGCTCGCGCGCTTCCGGAGTTAGATAAGACTAATTAAAAAGATCCACAAACTCATTGGGGATTGGACTCCAAGTATCCAATTTCTAGAAGACGCTAGGTCAACGACCTACTGTCAAAAACAAAGAAAGGCACATCGTCCTTGCGAATATAAATACAAGAAATTCTCTTTGAGAAACACAGTCAGTCAGTAATACTATATACCACCAGTTTCGCTGTATCAGTAATTCTGAAATCATAGGTTAGTGCGAGAAGTTCTCCCTATCATATAAAACATTCCTGAGCCGGTCTCCCTTAATATTCAAGACCAACTTCTTCGAAGGTCCGCATTCTGATTCGATCACTTGAGAGATTCATTACTGTTATTCTCCCGTTCAACTATAGAGATAGTGAGTAATTAATTCCTCAATACTTCGAAAATATTTTTTATTAGTACGAAACAAATCATCACAGAAATTTCCGTTTTTTCACTTCCATCCATTTCCTGGCTCTCTCATAAAATCATTCTTTTCCATTTCATATTTGTTCGAAGCGATTAATTATATTACTGGAACGTTTGGAGCAGAGTTATACTCATTTCTTATGATTACATAGAGCGCTAAAACGCTTTTCGTAATTCTCTCTCTATCGCGATTACTCAAAGGTAAGAGGCTTTGAATAGTTACTTCTCTTTATCACTTCACCTTTACTTGAAACGATAGAACGCTTCAGGTAATTCATTCTTATTCTTCCTATTACATGAAGCGATAAAATGCTTTTCGTGATTACTCGAAGCGGTAAAGCACTTTGACTAATTACATTTCCTTATTATTCTTGATACTTGAAGCAGTAAAGCGCTTCGAGTGATTCATACTCATTCTTTCCGATTCCATGAAATTCCATGATAAAACGTTTTTAGTAACTTCTCGTTCTTTGAAGCGATAAACTGCTTCGAATGGTTACCTCTCTTTACTATTTCATTTATTTAAAACAGTAAAACTCTTCATATTCATTCTTTCCGATTACATGTAGCGGTAAAACGCTCTTATAAATTCTCTCTCTCTCTCTC
>NW_012130093.1:3366477-3371852 GCF_000143395.1 Atta cephalotes | reverse complement strand
ACTACTACTACTACTTACTACCTTTACTACTTACTACTACTCTAACTTACTTACTACTACTTACTACTACTCTACTCTACTCTACTCTCTACTCTCTCTCTCTCTCTCTCTCTCTCTCTCTCTCTCTCTCTCTCTCTCTCTCTCTCTCTCTCTCTCTCTCTCTCTCTCTCTCTCTCTCGGATTACTTAGAACGATAAAACGCTTTGAGTAATTCATTCATTTCTCGATCTCTATTATTACTCGAAGCGATGAGGCGCTTGGGGTGATTCAAATTACCTCATTTACTTTTTTTGTTTTTTTCCTTTTTTTCCTTTTTTCTCACTTATTCCAATGCGAATACTCTTCATCAATTTCGATATCATAAGTCTTTAAATTAAAAGGGAAATTTTTAACGTAGTGGTAAAGCGCAATCGCCATCGGGCGAATCGAAGAACGCAAGCCAAGATTGAGGCATTAAAAAAAAGGAGGCGATCTCGATAATTGTCAAAATTCAATCGGGGTCTCCGAAGAGGCCTGTGGCCTCTGGATAAGGCCCATAAAAAATAATTCGAGAGAACCCCTCATCCTCAGCGATCCTTGAGGTGGATTTAACCGAGGATGATCCTCCATCTCTTCCATTCTTAAATTTCGAATTTCCTTCTCCTTCTTATTCTCCTACCCTGACAGACTCCTCACATCCCGCAATTCCTTCTCTCTCTTTATTCTCCGTCCCTTCTGAGGACAATAGATTCTTCGATGATCGAGATCTTTCAATCATTTGAAACCCTCGCCAAATCTGCAGTCTTCTCTTCCTTTGACCCCACACACACACACACACACACACACACACACACACACACACGCACGCACACGCACACGCACGCACGCACACGCACGCACGCACACACGCACACATATATTGGCAGGAAACATAGATGTAACTTAATTTTCAGTATTTTACTGTTAAAGCATGTATATATATATATATATTAATTGTAGTTTTTGGAAACTTTTATTAACACACTGTTTTTTTGGTATATATTATATAAACGAGGAATCACTCACTGAAGTGTGCGTCTTTTTTGTTTGTACATATTTGTATTAAATGTATAAGACGGTGTTACTTTCGGTGATTATGTACATTTGTACATACATTTGCAAACGTATAGCGTTCATTTCAGGAACATCTACAAATATATAATTTCCTAGTATATGTATATCATCAATAGCAGTGAGCACTCACTCAAGTATTAAGTCCACTGAACGCAAATAATAAAAAGCACAGGTCATAGAAATAGAAAATAAGAAATTTCATTCTATCAGAAATTACGTACACAAGAATGAAACCTCTTAAGATAATCTACAAGAATGTGCAATAAAAAATAGGGGATTCCATTTAAAAAATTAAAGATATCCTTCAGATGACCTTCAAGCAACTATTCAAGGTTAAACTAATGATACCATCTTATGTTTCAATGCTATACAACTTTTGTCTGAAACTTTTTTCTCTAAGATCAAAAATAAAAAAGTTGTGGGTGGGACACCCTATATATACATGTTTATGAATATTTATCTCTGTTGAGTCCGTTGATCGCAACCATTATGTTTTCAACTTTATTCATGAGAATTACTCCCGACACAGATGAAATGCTATTAAAGACCACTATCTTATAAAATCTTATAAAAATTCGTACTGTAAAAATTTAAGTTAAAAGTAAGAAATTGATAATATAGATAATTAATTTTATGATTTATTAGCATCCTGATGTATGGTATTGGTTGCCTTCAAACTTAACTATTGGTGTATTCTTCTAGATCATTCAATAGTGGCGAACGCTCTCGGATCCGCTCCGCAACAGTTGAGTCCGCTGAATGCGACTATATGATAGGATTTTAAGTCAAAATTGACCAATCACAGTGAATTATTCTTCTGATGGACTGTGATTGGTTAATTTTCTATGACTTCTACTGTAGACCCCGCATAAAGTGAATAGTTAAAATCCATTTTTTATGTTTTACTTTCTTATCGTTTATGGACTCTATGTCCCATTATACCAGGAAATGAACTTAAAGACTCCGAACAATAAAAGGAACAGAGAACAGAGAATAAGAATTTCAACCTATAAAAAACTGTGTATTTCACAATACATGATTTCTGATAGATTGAAATTCTTATTCTTTGTTCCCTGTTCCTTTTATTGTGTGGAGCCTATCAAGCCATTTCATGCTGACGCTCAACGCTCATTTTTATTGTCAAAGTAGATCACATGATCAAAATTAATGCTTAATGTTCGTCAATTTCTATCACGTGACTTATTTTGACGCTAAAAAGCATCGAACAACGGCATAAAAAGGCATCTTAAGATTTCATACACGCAGTGCGGTAAACGGGGAGTGATTTACACACTGTAACAATTGATCTCTATCAATTACGCAATTGATATACGGGTCATAGAAAGATTGCATTTTTTTTCGATAAGTTCGGAATACAACTTGTTCATCGAGCGATTGATCCATGGATCTAACCATTAAGGGTGCTGCACATAAAATTCCGTAACAGTGATCGTAAGACGTAAACATAAGCCAATGAGCCAATCACGATATTGCTTTAGTCTATGTAATCTAAATACGCCGAAAATAAAAAAAAAGTAAGATTCATAACCTTATAATAAGGTAAATTTTAACTAGCTTTATGGATAAATTGAAACTTGCCTTATGGATAAAGGTCATAGCACACATCTTTCATAATAGTAATCATAAGATGATTTTAATTAGCTGAATCTTACGTATCGTAAGAATCAGCCAATTAAAATTAAGAGTTCAAAAGAATGTTCACTTTTGTAATTTTTATCTTGTTTGAAGATACAGAATCGACTCCATGGTTTCAAGGGTTGCTGCATACAAAAATTCTGTAACAGTAACCTTAAGACATTAATTGAATGTTGAGTCAATCAAGATACTGCTTTAGATCTACGTATTCTAATAAAAATAACAGTAAATTATCCATAAGATGAGTTTCAACCAGTTGAAATTCACTTAATGCGGGATCTACAATAGAAATCATAACAGTCTTAGAAAATTGACCAATCATAGTCGATTATTCTTCTGATATTCGACTGATTAATTTTCTACGATTTAAGACTCTACGACTGCAACAAATTCTATTGTAGACCCCGCTCAATTGTGAGATTATAGATAAATTGATTGTTATTTCCATTTCAGTTAAATTACGTAGACCTATAGCAATATCCTGATTGGCTCATTGACTTAAGTTCACATCTTACGATCACTATTGCGGAATTTTGTGTGTGGCAGCCCTTAGTCCGGATCTATTGAACAATAGGTATTTTAAGCGTTCGGCAAAGAAAACTAATTAATTAATACTTAGTGATTCTTTAATATAATTGATTCTTGCTTTTAATTCTTCGCTGGATCTAAGTATAGAAAATTGTTATTAATATAAGTGAAAATGTATTAAAAAGTTACTAACAAGGAAAGGGTCTCAAATATACTATTCCCTTCTGATGAATTTTTAGTATGTTTTCAACACAAAGATATGCGACACATGTTCTTATTCATTTTTCAGGGGTAAAACAGCTTTTAAAAAAAATTTTGATGATTTTTTTTAAGTGAATATCATCGAAATTATAAGAGATAGAAGAAACTTTTTGAAATGAAAGTTGAATGACTTCAAGAGTACTTAATAAGTATAATTTAAAAAATTGTTTAATTTTTTTTTATAAATAAAAACTTTATTTAAACAATTTTTTAAAAATTATTATAGTACTTTCAGAATCACTTAAATTTCATTTTAAAAAAAAGTAAATTAGAACACTTAAAAAAAATGTCGCTTATTTTTGTCTGGAGGACAATATACTAAAATCAAAATCAAAAAGGGATTATTGGATCTCTTTGCTTCCTGATTATATTTTTTACTGAATGCAAAGTTCTTTTTTACATGAAATTGAAGAAAAGGAAGAATTCTAATTGACTAATTCTCTGTATACACTATGTACCAGGTATGTAAATATGAAACCGGAATTTACCAATAGATGGCCATAGCTATCAATGTAGTTGCCGTCAGACGGCGCCATTGACGCCATTTCCTTGTTCTGACATCTGACAAAGATGATATTTTCAACAATACAAGTTTCATACAACAGTATAGTTTGTAATAGCGTTGAACATGTCGAATTTTGTGCCTGGAAACTACGATTTGCGGCCAGCATTGATTTTCTGTTATCATTTAAAAAAAACTACTACAGAATCGCATCGAATGCTTGTCGAAACTTACAGTGAACATGCTCTTAGTAAATCACAGTGCTTTGAGTGATTTAAAAAATTCAAAAGTGGCGATTTTGACGTGAGAAACGAAGAACATGGAAAACCACCGAAAAAGTTTGAAGACAGCGATTTGCAAGCATTGTTGGATGAGAATGACGCTCAAACTCAATAACTCGCGGATCAATTGAATGTGACACGAGAAGCCGTCTCCATAAGTTTGAAATCCATGGGAAAGATCCAGAAGATGGGAAAATGGATTCCACATGAATTGAATGAAAGACAGCAGGAAAACCGAAAAACCACTTGCGAAATGCTCGCCAGGTACAAAAGAAAGTCATTTCTCCATTGAATTGTGACTGGCGATGAAAAGTGGATATATTTTGAGAATCCTAAGTGTAAAAGATCATGGGTAACTCTAGGCGAACCATCGACATCGATTGCAAGGCCAAATCGCTATGGACGGAAGATAATGCTTTGTGTTTGATAGGATCAGAAAAGTGTGATATTATAAGCTGTTAAACCTGGCGAAATCGTTAATACTGAACGTTACCGACAACAAATGATTAATTTGAATCAAGCTTTGTGTGAAAAACGATCGGAATATCAAAAAAGGCAACACAAAGTGATTTTGCTTCATGATAATGCACCATCACACACAGCAAAACTGGTCAAGGAAACGATTGAAGCATTTGGTTGGGAAATACTTTCGCATGCGGCTTACTCACCAGACTTGGCTCCATCCGATTACCACTTATATGCATCGATGGGACACGCACTTGCTCAGCAGCGCTTCATTTCTTACAAAGATGTACGAAAATGGCTGACTGGTTTGGCTCAATAGAGCAACAATTTTTTTGGCGTGGCATCCATAAATTGTCAAACAGGTGGAAAAAATGTACAGCTACCGATGGGCAATACTTCGAATAAAATATTTTTTATCATTTCCATGCAATAAACATGTATTTTCTATAAAAAAATTTCGGTTATTTATATACCTAAAGATTAAAAAATTCATTTCTACAAAGATAGGAAATCTGTTATGCAAAATTTATATGTAGTATATATATATAGTATATATATATATATATATATATATATCGCGACTAAACTTA
>NW_012130093.1:3356422-3366457 GCF_000143395.1 Atta cephalotes | reverse complement strand
ACTACGATTAACTATATATATATATATATATATATATATATCATCTTGATCAAAAAGTTCCCGGAATTACCACCAAATGATGCTCTGAGTCAGCCGATTTGAATTCTTTTTTTGGTTAGGTTACCACATCATCATTGACATTCCCACCAAATTTTATTACCATAGCTTGACATTTGTAAAAGTTACACCGTCTTGAGTACATCTACCTCTGCACGTATTTTCGATTTTTTACAGTTTTAAAAATGGAGTTGAATTTGCAACGAGTTTGTATTAAATTTTGTGTTAAAAATGGATTCAATGGTATGAAAACCTTGGAAATGTTGGGAAACTGTTTCAGCAGTGACTCTAAAGAAAACAACTGTGAGTGGCATGAAAAAACCATTACGGGGAACGCGTTTTAACAGCCGAAAGGAGGTAATGGAAAAATCGAAGACGGCTCTGGCTATACCGACAATAGAGTTCTAGAAATGTTTTGAGAGCTGAATCAAGCGCTGGCATAAGTGCGTTGCAGTCGATGGGAAGTATTTTGAAGGGGACAATATCACTTTTGAATAAAACTTGTATTTTGAATTTTCTGAATGAATTCCAGGAACTTTTGATCAACGTAGTATGTTTTAATTCTTATTATAGAATTAGCTCCTACTCATTCCAACAAACGCGTTGAAGTAGGAACTAGGGTAGGAACATGCGATGCGACGTTGGTAGTACTAAATAGTACATGATACAAGAGATCGAACCTAAATGATGTGCGTGCAAAAAAGACAACAACTAAGGAAGGTTCAATTGAGATCACAAACGTCACCAAATAAGCGAGAGGGCAGAGACTTAAAAAGAGACGCTTGCAAACTGAGCATACTCTCAGCATGTGCATATCCTGCGATCCATATCGTCCACGATCCACAATAATATTACAAATTATTCACGAGAAGATCCACTGCTAAAGGAGCCTCCTCAAATTCAAACTTGCGAAGCATCATTGTCACTTGAATAGTTGAATAGTTGAATAGCTAAATGAATCATTAAAGAACCAATATTATTAGGACCTATTATTAGGACAACGAAAGACCAAGCATAGAATGATCGAAGAACTACGCTGCGAATGTCATGATCCATATATCAAAAACCTCTTATAAAAGCGCAATAAAGAATAAAATCTGAGACACTTTTTAAAGCCAGATTTAATGTATGTTTGTGAGAAGTAATATTACATCTAAAGAAATTAACGAATAATTATTATCAAGTTTTGAGCCATTAAGTTTCTGTACTTAAAGCTTTCAATATGGCTAACCGGTTTTGGAATATTGTGTAGAATGTGATGTAAGAAATTTGTTAATGCCTCGTATGTAGAACAGACACTGGACGAAAACTAGGATTGCTAAATATCGTAATAATAAGAAGATCGACAACTCATCGGTAATCACGGAACATAGGTTGGAGTACGCACATAATTTTAATTGGAAAAATGTAAACATCTTGGACAAGGAGAGATATTTTGAAAAAAGACTTGTGTCTAAAATGCTTCACATTAATTCGCAAGAGTATAGTTTGAATTTAAAATCTGACACTGAGTTCCTACATTATGCTTATGTGAACATTGTAAACAAGATATGATCTGACGGAAATTCATATTACATCTGTTGACTTTCTTTTTAATTTATGATATACTGACCCTATTTTGATATCTTTTGCTTTGATATGATACAATGCTCAACCTTATATATTTTATACCATTATTTTCATTTGAACATTAATATTTGTTCGATACAATCTTCTCAATGGTCTTTATTCATGCGTTTTTATAAGAGGTTTTTGGATCGTGGTTCATAGCAAGAGTTTTTCGATCATTCTATTGCTTAATCGTTGTCTTAATAATAGTTATTGGTTTTTTAATGATCATTTAGTTATTCAACTAAATGACAATGATGCTTCGCAAGTTTGAATTTGAGAAGACTGTCTTAGCTGCAGACTTGGACTCTTATCATGAATAATTTGTAATGTTATGTGGACAATCGCTGAGGCTGGCTCGAACTGAGTCAAAACGTCCGATTTCATCATATTTGTTGTATGATCTTTGAAATACATTGTTAACGTACAACGCTTTAATTATTGCGTAATTATTCTTAATCTTAATTTTTGCAATAATTGCTTGTCTGTTAATATATGTTTATTGTTTAATCTCGAGAGCTCAATCTTATTCCGAAACTTATTTATTTGAAATTATCCAGTTTTAGCGTTAATGTTGATGGTTCGCCGGGACGTATCCATATTTCTTGTGCTTAAGATCGTAACAAATCATTTTTCATCGTCAGTCACAATTCGACTTCCGTTTTTGCCTTTGAAGCAGCAATTCACAAATGGCTAAACGTTTCACAATGTCTCTTTCTTTCAATTCATGTAGACCGATGTGAACCTGGCGCTCAACTTTATCAAAAATAAAAATTAATACCGCAGGCCTTTTGTACTTCGTTTGTACTTGTTTGTACCAATCATTATATCATTTGTATCTCAAACAGTTAAACAAAAAGTAAAAAATTAAAAATGGTCAGCGTGCAACTTTAAGATTTTTTAATTTCATTTATGTCATTCGAAAGAGAATCGTTTATATCTGTTTGTACCTCTCCTATTTGTACCTCAAAGGGTTCGGAGATACAGCGCGTTTCAATTTTTGCGCAACCCCCCTATATAGCGATTGATTCATCGACATTTAATGTTTCTGACAACTCTTTAAGCGTCTGACATAAGTCTTTTTGAAGTAATGCCTCAAATTTTCCATCTTTAAACTTTTTCGACTGACCAGGACGTTCTTTGTCATTCATGTCAAAATTATTGTTTTCTAACCAATCTTTGCAAGTTATTTTAGATAGAGCATGCGCCTCATAAGCCTTCATAGTAAACGATGACTTTTAGTAGCAGATTTCTTGAGATTAAAACAAAAATAATTTCTGCAAATGTTCTTTTTTGATACGAAACTCGATATTTTTAATATGATAAAAAATTATGTTCTTTGCATCCGATCAAATATTACTGATTATTAAAACCTATTGACAGTACTTTTATATACATCAGTAGTCATTTTCGGCCATGTTGAAATAATACAAATACTAATCTCTCTCTTGTTCAATAGCAAGAATTAATTCAAGCATCTAATCCATACAGCACAGAAAGATTGCAGAAACATTGTAGAATGATTTCACTGAAATATTGCATGATGGTTACGAAATGTTGCTGAATCATAGCTACAAGATCATTCCAATTTAACAATGTTAAAATGTCTCCTTTTTGTAATATTGAAACGAAACGTTCCAGCAATATTGTAATGTATTTGGATAAATTTTTTACGAAGACTCTAAAATGAAAACTATTTTCTGTACATATATTTCACCAACTTCAATTTTTCTACAAATCTCATTTATAATGATATGTTTATGCTTTCTAAAAGTAATTTTTTATAATAAAACCATAAAATATTTCAATAAATGTATTAATTCTGAAGGATAAATTTATTCGCAAGAATAAAGTATGTATGTGTACCCCGAGCAAATCACAAATATTATCCACACATTAACATAATAATATCGTCGCTTGATAAATTAATCATGAATTAAGTTAATCGCAGTGTTTTTTTCAATTCGGAGTCACTCCAAGTCAATTGAAATCGATTAAAAAATGATGGTATGAAATTTATTAATAAAGTTCAAGTGTTGGTTTATTTCTACATACACATTAGGCATAATTATATCAATCACAATTAATATTTCGATAAATCGTTTTCAACAGCTTACTTACTTATTTTTTTATTTCATATTTAAAATAAAATTAATATAAAATAGCTAATGAAATGGCAATCAAATAATAGATTAATAAATTTTATATTTGAAATATAAAAATGGATTATGGTATATTAATTATTATATTATAAAAATGACTGTTAAACTAAAAGACTGTACATAAATATTATAAAAAATTACTTTTTTATATTATTTATTAATAGTAACAATTAAAGAATTACAGTTTTATAATGTTTTTGAAATATTACAAGCATATTACATGACATCTTGGCATATTGTTAATTTACATTTCAGTAATATCTCTGCAATGTTACATTGCAATCTAATATTGCAATATAATATTGCAACATTTTAGCAATATTGCTTCAATATTCTGTGCTATATGGAAATATTATTAGATATAACTTGATCATTACTTTTTAATTCATTTTATAACTTTAAAACTCAGTTTATTTTACCACTCAGTTTTTTAATTAATAACTTATGTTTATTGTACATATAATATGTATTGTAATATGTATTGTATGAAAAATAAAAACTAATAAATAAATATGAGGCAATTTTTTGTTAAAAAGGCCATCTCCCCTGTCCAAAATTTAAAGAGGAATTCGATTTGGGCTTAAATTGTTGCTTAAAATATCTACTTAAAAAAAAACGTGGCCTTTTCGAAAAATCAAAATGGCGCACTTAAGAGCATTGCTAGAATGAACAAAATCGAGCAGAAAAAAGATGATAAACCTTTAAAAGAACTATATGACCTGGAAAATTAATGGCAGCAAATTTTTTCATATATTTTGGCTGCTGAAAATGAATCTGATAATAAAATTTGGCACTTGGCCATATTATGGTCATTTTGAAAAAACTGCAAAAAATTCGCTTTTTTGCGTATATTTCGGAAAATATTGATTTTAGAAAAAAAGTGTTCAACAAAAAAATAAAATTCTTGAAATTCTGTACAAAAAAGGTCCTGTGCATAATTTTCGTAATTTTAACGTTTACACGTAATATGACTTTGAATTATGAAATCCTTTCAATTAGACTATAGTTTGTACAGCGATTTCTATAATTGTAAATGTATTGTTGTATATGGGTTTCGATTTTCCACGCGACTCTCATCCTCCCTCGATAATTCTTCAGAAGAGCTGCCTCACCTCCGATTTCGATGAAATTACATAAAATGTTCATTCGCATTTTTGTAAAATAAAAGAATCTGGCGAACAAAAGTCCAGGACTGCTCTGCGAAGTGAAATATTGAGCGTTAAATTTGACAACTATTGAGGTTAGAAAATCTGTCATGTAGACAGTGGGGTGTATAAACTAGTATTTATTGGTTCGGGACGGTGTCCCGTATATATACAATTGAGAATCATGGGAATGATTCAAAAACAAGGAAATTGGATGCCTTATAAACTGAAACCGAGAGATGTTGAAAGGTGATTTTTCACTTGCGAACAACTGATTCAAAGACAACAGAGAAAAGATTTTTTACATCGGATTGTGACTGGAGAAGTGGATATTCTATGACAACGCCAAGAAGAAAAAATACTACGCTAAGCCCGGTCAATCGTTGCCATCGACCTCAACATTAATACCACGACCGAACATTCATGGTTCGAAGATCATGCTCTGTATCTGGTGGGACCAAAAGGATCTTGTTTACTATGAGCTGCTGAAACCTGGCGATTCCATTACGAGTGATCGGTATCAGCTATATTATATAATTGATTCGTTTGAGCCGTGCATTGCGAGAAAAACAGTCAGAATACGAGCAAAGACATGATAAAGTTATTCTTCTTCATGACAACGCTCGGTCTCATGTTCATGTCTAAAGTCGTAAAAAAATATTTGGAAATACTCAAATGGGATATTTTACCTCACCTGCCGTATTCTCCAGACATTGCTCCTTCTGATTACTGGTTATTCCAAAGGATGCAGCATGATTTGACAAGTCATCGCAGAAATCAAAAATTGGCTCCAAAATTGGATCGCCTTTAAAAACGAGTCATTTTTTCGAGATAGAATTCGAAAATTGCCTGAGAGATGGGAAAAAATAGTAGGCAACGATGGACAATACTTTAATTGATCTGTTCATTCATTTTGTTTTGAAATAAATGCATTTTTGAACACAAAAATTATCATTACATTTTTCAGTCCAGCAGCGCCGTGTTTTTACATGAAAATTTTTTTATTTAAATGAATTGAATAAAAATAAAGTTTAAAGCTGTTTTTTTTTCTTTTTTTTCATATCGCATATCTTATAAATCTAAAATAATAAATATTATAATAAATATTATAAATACATCTTATAAGTTCAAATTGCGATCATAAAAAACTGCAGTGTCGTTATCAAATAGTTTTAAACAACTGTAACGATAAAATTTATGATTATTTTATTTCCCATCCTTGCATTTTTTTATACAAATTTATTTATATAAAATGTTTCTTTTCAGTTAGTTATTCAAATGATTCATAAAATAAGACCTATGAAAAGATTCTTAACTAGAAATTTAAAGCTTAGCTTGTTTATCAATGTTTTAAATTTTTATTTGCAACGATACATGTAAGATTGTTGAGTTCAGTTGCGTCGCATTATCTGACTGTCACATGTTCCGCAAGATTGCGCAATCCGATGCCGCGAGCGAAACGAGCATTTATCCAGGAGAAATTGAAAAAGTGGCACGCGTAGCGCTCTGATTTTCGCTTCGAAATCGTATCCGTTGCCATCCTTCAGGATTATGATTTTAATTGTACGGTAGAATAAAATAAAGTTCTAACATTCAATTCAGAATGTCGTTAGTGACCTCCTTTATTAGAAAAATCCTCTTTAATTGTCAGGAGACGACGCGATAATTTATCCAGACACATAATGCCGAGGAGACAATTTTTCAAAGACTCTCATACTCAGAAAACGACAAAATATAATGGCACAAAATATAACGAGTAAATATTGATAAATAAAACGTATCAATAAAATAATTCATAAAATATATGAAATTAAATTTACAGAAGTCATAAGATACTAACTATGTATACAGATATAAGTTACAGTTAGAATTACTCTTTTTGATAACTTTTACTTAATTTTATTTCTTTTTTTAATCTGTAATTATTATTTAACATAGCGGCATACGATATTTGTTTTCCTGTTACCTTCTTTCCTGTTATATTTTCTGCAATCTTCGGAAGGTTTAGCAATCACTCATCACACGATAAAAAGCTAAAAATTAAATAGGGAATTTAACTCCGATATTGATCTTGATCTTGATATTTTGTCAAGATTATGACTCTGAATGACCATCGAAGGGTTTTGGTAGTTGCTCGTTGATTATTGAGAATTAAAATTAAAATGGGCAATTTACCTCCGTATCTTGATCTTCACGTACCTTATGGAGGTCATCACACGTTACAAAGTTATGAAAAAAAAAAAAATAAGATGACCTTGACTATTGTCAAGGTCATGATCTTGAGTGATCATCAGACAATTTTAGAAATCAATTGTTCATTAAAGAGTTATTAAAAAGTAAAAAGAATAAGATTGCCATTTGTTGACTGAAATTCGAGACGTAATCCATAAGTCAGGTAGAATAACGATGTTAATAGTAATAACAATAACATTTCTTATAATTTGAACAAAATATTTGGAATTTGGAATATGTTGCAATATCTCCGCTCGTAGGACAAATAAAAAAAATAAATGCACTTTCATTACAATTCAGATACAAGCTATCGATTGACCATACATAGAATTTGATTGGCACAGCCATTACTAAGAAAACTCGGAAAACTCACCGCTACGCGTAAAGATACCTGGTACTGTCTCGCGTTAAAATGCGTTTTCTCAGCGCTGGGATACTATTGTATTTCTGGATGTATTTAATATCAAGCTGTAACATAAGTTTCCCGGATTTTTCAACTATTTTTTAAAAATTAAATTAAATTAATAAGACAATGTACCTTAATCAAATATATATCTTAATCAATGTATTTGCCATCATTTTCTGTTTGCAAGAAACTCAAGCAACATACAAATATCGTGTCTAAAGAAACTGTTATCTTGGGAGTACAAATAAGTTTCCGCCGTTTTTTATCAAAAATTAATTTATTATGAAAGAACGGTACATAATGTTTTATTCAAAGTAATGGCTATCGCTAGCCACTACTTTTTTCCATTTTTCTGGCATGTGGATACGCGTCGGAAAAACGCTTCATCTTTTGAGGCTATCCAATCATCGATACAATTTTTGGTATCTTCATATGATATGAAGTGCTGCTCAGACAGGCCATGCATCATCGATCGGAACAAGTGGTAGTCGGAAGGAGCAATGTCTGGAAAATACGGCGGGTAGAACTTCCCATTTGAGTGTTTCTAAGTAGGTTTTGACCGGCCCCGCAACATGTGGTCGAGCATTATCATGCAGGAGAATAATTTTGTCTGGAGTAGTAGTAGACGCGTTTTTCCTTGAGTGCTCGGCTCAATATCATCAATTGTGTTCGGTAGAGAGCCCCAGTAATGGTCTCGTTCGGTTTGAGCAACTCATAATACACGAGCTGATCCCACCAAATACATAACATGAGTTTTTTTCCATGAATATTCGGCTTGGCTGTCGATATTGAAGCATGGCCAGGTGGTCCTCATGGCCAGGATTTCCTCTTCTTTGGATTATCGTAGTGGATTTTTCATCACCAGTGTCTATACGATGCAAAAAACTCTTTCGTTTATGCCTGGCAAGCAACATTTCACATGTGAAAAATCGGCATTCAACGTTTCTCGGCTTCAGTTCATATGGAACCCAATTCCCTTGCTTTTGAATCATTCCCAATGATTTCAAACGATATGAAATTGTTTGTTGAGTCACTCCTAATATAACATTTCTCGGCTTCAGTTCATATGGAACCCAATTCCCTTGTTTTTGAATCCTTCCCAATGATTTCAAACGATATGAAATTGTTTGTTGAATCACTCCTAATATAAGTGCAAGTTCTTTTTGCATTTGGCACGAATCTTCATCCAATAATGCTTCCAATTCCGCGTCTTCGTACATTTTCGGCCTTTCACTACATTCTTTGTCCTCGACGTCAAATTCACCGTTCTTAAACTTTTGAAACCACTCACGACAACTTCTCTCACTTAAGGCAGCATCACCATATGTTTCTACAAGCAATCTATGAGCCTCAGCTGCAGATTTTTTCAAATTAAAGAAGTAAATCAAAAGTTCCCGCAAATGACGCTTATTCGATTCAAAACATTTTCGTAACAAAAAAAAATATATGATACTGATAAAATCGCTAATATTTCAAGTTCATTTATGATGTTGCCGGATGTTATCCAATCTTACGATATGTTGTTTTACATCAAACAATTTTAACTACAGTTTATTAGTGGCGCCGTCATTTGCAAACGGCGGAAATTTTTTTGTACTCCCAAGTATAAAAATAGATAAATCCATTTTCGTACATCTTTCATGAAGCATTCACTAGACAATCTGTGCTGCATAAATATGAATAAATAATAATCAGAAGGGACAATGTCTGGTGAGTAATCTGGATGCGGGTGGACTTCCCATTCTTATAATTCCAACTGTGTTTCTTTTATTTCTTTAGCAATATATGCCATCTTGCAGCAGAATAACTTTACATCGATTTGCGGTTTGAGAGCAATTTTGAATCGATACTTGGTTCAGTTTTCTCAATTGCTTAATTACTATAGCGATCCCCTGTGATTGTTTGATCTGAGATCATAATAGAGTATGTCTTCTCATCATATACTCAATAGCACCTTATGACCATGGATATTGCGTTGCGATGTCGAATTGAATGATTAATCAATGCTTATATAATGTTTTAATTGCTCAGGATTATCGTAATCCATCGCCTGTTACGATTCGCCAAGAAATTCTTATTTTTTTATTTAGCAATCAATGAAAGGTACACGTTGAGTCAATTATCAATTGCACATTCAGACAATTCGTGATGAAATCCATTTCCCATACTTTTGAATTTTTCCTATTGCATGTAAACGTAAAAAAATTGTCATATGACTAACTTCTAATTCCTAGGCAAATTGAACCGAATAGACAGAGCTCTTTATCAAGCAATTATGTTATTTTTATATATCCAATTTATATACAATTTATTATTTATATATGCATTTTTGGTCATGATAAAAATCTCGATCTCAAATGATCTAAGAGAGAGAAAGAGAGAGAGAGAGAGAGAGAGAGAGAGAGGAGAGAGAGAGAGAGAGAGA
>NW_012130093.1:3354090-3356402 GCF_000143395.1 Atta cephalotes | reverse complement strand
GAGAGAGAGAGAGAGAATGACTTTATATATAAAGTCATTCTTATTAGGTGTACAACTTAGCTTCCGTCGTTTTCCTATAGATGGCTTTAGCGGTAAGTGGTGGTCGAAATAAATAGATCATAGACGTCATACAATAAACTTGGGCATCTGTCAACATAATCCCATAGAAACATTAATGGTGAGGCCACTATTAGTGAAAGAACGTGTCGTGAGTGGTTTCAACGCTTCAAGAATGGTGATTTTGACGTCCAAGGTCATGCTCTGTATTTGATGGGACCAGCTCGGCGTAGTGTATTATGAACTGTTAAAACCGACTGAAACAATCACAGGCGATCGGTATCGAACGCAATTGATGCGTTTGAGCCGAGCATTGAAAGACAAACGGCCGCAATACAACGAGAGACACGATAAAGTGATTTTGCAGCATGACAATGCTCGATCCCATGTTGCGAAAGTGGTCAAGATATACTTGGAAACGTTGAAATGGGAAGTCCTACCCCACCCGCCATATTCTCCAGACGTTGCTCCCTCTGACTATCACTTGTTTCGATCAATGGCACACGGCCTGGCTGACCAGCACTTCCGGAGCACTTATGAAGAAGTAAAAAATTGGATCGATTCGTGGATAGCCTCAAAAGATGACCAGTTTTTTCGACGCGGGATTCGTACGCTACCCGAAAGATGGGAGAATGTAGTGGCCAGCGATGGACAATACTTTGAATCATAAATGTATAACCAGTTTTTTACAATAAAGCCTCGAATTTCGGAAAAAAAACGGCGGAAGCAAAGTTGTACACCTAATTAAATCATTTAAGATTGAGATTTTATACATTGAATAAATTAATAATATAATATAGGGCTGAACTACTCAAGTTATTATGTGAATAAAAATATTTATATCAACAATCTAAATTTTGTATAGACATTTTGATTCTTATCGTATCATTATCAGTGTATAATAATTTTTATACAGTTACCGGTATTAAAATATAAAAAAGCGTATGTTGTACTCGCATGGTAAAAGGAAACGACCCAGATACAAGCAGCTTCACATCGAAACTTAACATTAGTCGAATTCAGAAGTCGCATAATAATCGCAAAAGTAGTATTACAATGTAATTATTATATCTCGGAATTCTATTATTTTAAGAATCTTTGTGATATCGCTGAATATGTATGTAAATATGAAACCGGAATTTTTTAATAGAAAATACACGTTTATTACATGAAAATGATAAAAAATATTTTACTCGAAGTATTGCCCATCGGTAGCTATACATTTTTTCCATCTGTTTGACAATTTGTGGATGCTACGCCAAAAAAATTGTTGCTCTTTTGAGCCAAACCAGTCATCTAGCCATTTTCGTACATCTTCGTAAGAAGTGAAGCGCTGCTGAGCAAGTGTGTGTCCCATCGATGCAAATAAGTGGTAATCGGACGGAGCCAAGTCTGGTGAGTAAGCCGCATGCGAAAGTATTTCCCAATCAAATGCCTCAATCGTTTCCTTGACTAGTTTTGCTGTGTATGATGGTGCATTATCATGAAGCAAAATCACTTTGTGTTGCCTTTTTTAATATCCGGTCATTTTTCACACAAAGCTTGATTCAAATTGATTATTTGTTGTCGGTAGCGTTCAGTATTAACGGTTTCGCCAGGTTTGAGCAGCTCATAATATATCACACCTTTCTGATCCTACCAAACACAGAGCATTGTCTTCCGTCCATAGCGATTTGGCCTTGCCGTCGATGTCGATGGCTCACCTGGAGTTACCCATGATCTTTTACACTTAGGATTCTCAAAATATATTCACTTTTCATCGCCAATCACAATTTGATTGAGAAATGACTTTCTTTTATACCTGGCGAACAGCATTTCGCAAGTGGTTTTTCGGTTTTCCTACTGTCTTTCATTCAGTTGTGGAACCCATTTTCTCATCTTTGGATCTTTCCCATGGATTTCAAATGTATGGAGACGGTCACTTCTCGTGTCACATTCAATTGATCCGCAAGTTGTTGTTGAGTTTGAACGTCATCCTCATCCAATGCTTGCAATTCGCTGTCTTCAAACTTTTTCGGTGGTTTTCCATTTTCTTCGTTTCTCACGTCAAAATCACCACTTTTGAATTTTTTAAACCACTCAAAGCACTGTGATTTACCAAGAGCATGCTCACTGTAAGCTTCGACAAGCATTCGATGCGATTCTGCAGCAGTTTTCTTCAAATGGTAATAGAAAATCAATGCTGTCCGCAAATCGTAGTTTCCAGGCACAAAATTCGACAACACTATTATAAACTATACTGTTACATGAAACTT
>NW_012130093.1:3349329-3353807 GCF_000143395.1 Atta cephalotes | reverse complement strand
GTCTGGACATAAGAACCTGGATAGAAGTTTAGATAGAACGTGCTGGACATAATAGGGATGCAAAAGTTGATCATGCAAAATGTTCCACACAATGTGATAGCTTGATTTTTTTTGCAGGGCGATTTTTCGACAAGATGTTCCTGATTTTCTTCATTTGTGCGTAAAATATTTTCCTCGAATGCAGGAGTTCTAACAAATCGCAGTCTGCCGCAACTAAATTTAGTTTGAACTCCGATCCGGTCCGGTCTCACACCCGAAAGCGTTGATGAATTTTGCTAAACATTCTTCTATTTGGTTGTCGGTGATTCGAATAAGCTGCATGATACAAGCGTGTTGCTTTTGAAGCATTGTCCTTTGTTCTGTCATACATAAAATGAATATCCGTCATTTCAAAATTTGTGTAAAAGTTAACTCTTTTTCAGATAACATAAACTAGGCACGGTCCAAAGTTGAATACAATAATCCCTGTGTAATTAGGTGGTCACATACGGGCATCCGTGAATGAACTAAGAGACTTGGAAACTGTTATCAACAGATACAAAATAAATCTGGAATCTTTAATCTTCAATGACGAAACATGCCGAATTGTGTATTGACATGAGCCGAAGGCACATTGAACATTTATTGTAGATTTAATTTATTTTCTATTTTTCACAGAAGAAAATGCTTCATAACTCAGAAATAAAAGGTTTTCGGAGTATTGTTCATTAAGACTTTTTAATTTATTTTAACGAGTACTATATGTCCCTAAAATTTGGTACCACCTTTTAGGAACACCTTGTATTATATTATTAATTTATTTAATTAATAGAACCATTATTCTTTATTGAAATATAAATATATATTATATACAAAGTTATATGCAATTTATATGTAAAGTCATTCTTAGATCATTTGAGATCGAGATTTTTATCATGATTGAAAAAATGACATAAATTCGTCAATATGACGTCAAATTGACATTATGTATTTTATTTTAATTTTAATTTTTTTTGTTTTTTTTTAGGAAGGCTTGGAGTTCTTCATCTTTCATCCTCAGAATATTCTTTATTATTCACGTCGAAATCACTTCTCACACGTGTTATATAACACGTGGATATAACACTTTATCGTAAGTTTCACAAATTATTCTTTTAATTTCTGCAATAATTTCTTTTATTAAACAAAAACAAAATGTAATAGCAAATATACAATTTATTTGGCTCCATTTTCAAACATTTCAAATGTTTCAAAATAACCAACATTTGAAACAAATATTATTACGCTGACGTGATCCGGCAAGCTTATGTTACAACCTAATAGTATTTTTCAAGCGACATCATAGTGGAAGAGATTGACATGGTATGCTCAGTTTGAGCAAACCCCTTTTGCGAGTCGAAGTATTCAGACTTGCAGACTGCAAAGAAATAAATGATGTTGCTACAACCAATCTCTATGCATCTTCATCAGATTCGCTATGTGTCCTTTTCTCTCTTCGTTTCGAAGCGTGGTGCAACTATCAAGCAAGTATCAAACATGATTTCAAGAATTTATTAACGTATGTATTATGAAATTATTTGAAATAGATTTCTATTGGAATTATTCCTTAGATTTCTATTATGTGTTTTCTAGGAAAAATGGAATAATTCCATAAGTGTCTTAAGGAGTTCGTCGAGTTATACGTTGGTATAAGTATATTTATAAATATATTTATAAGTATATTTATAAGTATATTTATTGGTACAAATAATACTTATTTATTTTAAATAGTAATATTTAATTATATTTATATATTTGTTCATTTATCCAGGAAAAAATGTTTTATATATAATTGTATATATATATATTGACATCACAATATAATTATACATAAAATATGTCTATATACAGGGTGCGTCATCAAAATCCGGACAAATCGAACAATTTTTTTTAAATAAAACGTTTTTAATGAAAAATTAAATATTACAAAAAATTCTTTTACATGGTACTTAGGAGATCCCTGTAGAGCACAATTATTCGATATATTCCCCATTAGCTTGAATGACGATCTCTATTCTCGGTTTGAAGCGTTCACGCGCACGCTGTAATGTAGCGCTGTCTATGCCAACGAATGCTGCCTCAGTAGCGGTCCTTAATGTCACATTGAGTCGAAACTTGTTTGTGATCCTTTCAACTATGTACTTCATACGTAGTAGTTCAAAGGATTTAAATCTGGGATGTTGGGAGAATTCTTTGGACCAAAACATATCGACGTTGTCTGAGAGCCAATTTTGAATCAAATGACTCGTATGAGCCGTCCTGCTGAAAAATACATATACATATAGCTTTCCGGACGCCACGTTCTCATCCATGGTTTCACTACATCTATCAGAACGCGCAAATATACTTCTTTTGTGACAGTTTCTCCTTTTTTAAAAAAATGTGGTTGCATATCATCCTCACTGGACACAACACTTAGCACGTGAACATTGGCTGGAAATTTCGTTCAACAGGGACATCCTCCAAGAGTTAGGCGAACCATCGATCATTCCTACGGTTTATTTTGTATCAACAGTAAAAATTTTTTCGTCAGAAAAGAACCTGATTCGTCCCGACGCTTCAAAGAACACAACAGCTCGGCTTGTCCTGGCAACCTCAAAGAACATCTGTCGTATCTTTAATGTGTATGATTTGTATCGAAAGTCCTCCTCGGCGATTCGACTTGCTTGTTGGCTTGCTTACACCAAAAATCGATGCTAATTTTCGCAACAATTGCCTTGGATCATCCGAAATCAGCGCTTGAATCCTTTAAACGACTCCGGAGGTCCTCGCGGTGCATTCTTTCGAATGACTCTTCCTCGCTGGCATACTGGAACCTTCGTTGGATTGTTCTAAAGCCATATATTTTGCATCATAAACAGTTGACCACAGATATCCACAGAACCGAATTATTTCCGTTGCTGAGTGCCTAGCACGAAGGCCTTCGATAATCGCGGCTCTTCGATTACTCCGCATTTGGTTTCAATATCGCGGCCATTTGGAGAATATAACTGTTTATTAGAAGCATCAGGCTTTCTCGGACGCCAACAATAATCTCTGGTGAAAGAATAATATAGCGGAAAATTTAAATTGAAATTTATCCAGATGACGCACCCTATACAATTATAGAAAATTATACGAATCTTACAATATTTTATAATTCACATATAAAAAAATTCTGAATTTTTTATCATTTATAATTGTTTAGAAAATATCTCAAATTTTTTTATACTAATCTTATATATAATTATATAAATCTTAAAATATTTCAAAATTATATATATGAAAAATTATAAAAATTCTATCATGTATAGATATTTTGAATATATATTTCTAAAATGTATTTCAAATCCTATTATAGCTCCTACTCACTCCAACAAACGTGTGAGTTTGGTAAACGAGCTAAGGTAGAAACATGCGACGTAACAAACATTGGTAGTACTAGGTAGTACATAATAAAAAGAAATCGAATCTAAATGATGTGCGTGCGAAGAAGACAACAACTAAGGAAGGTTCAACTGAGATTACGTTATCAAATAAGCGAGAGGGCAGAGAATTAAAGAGAGACGCTTGCAAACTGAGCACACCATGTAATCTTTTGGTGACTATGGGCGATATAGATTTTTCAATTAATATTATAACAATACCCTAACTCTATCGAGGAACATTAGTCGAAATCAAATCATAAACAATAGACCGCAGATCATAGGGCAAGGATCGCGATATCATGTCACGACAATTGCGTTTCTGTACCTAATAGAGATTGTATAGATATACGACACATTTCACGGTATGATTCATAACGAACCCGCTTACTTAGTGAAAACGTTTTATTAAACTCTGAAAGTTAAAATAGATAGAATTGACTTCTGCTTACAATTTTCTGTTTAATTGTAGAATCATATACATGGTTAATATTCCGTTTTTCGTGAAGGACAGTGATGATTTCATTAAGGTAGCGCTGTTGAGAGAGTACAGCTTCCTGAATCATCGATGAGAGACGAGAACGATGACCATCGATCATGCGCCAAAATGCTCTCATTGTTACGAAAGATTCAGAATGTGGTGATCAGTGAGCTCTACTGGAACATACTGGAACGAGCCATCGAGGAGTGAGAATGTTTCAGTTTCTAAACAAGAATACTCTAATATAAAGTTCGTACTATTTCCTTTGTTAGGAATTCGCTGATTAGCTAATGCTGTTTTGCTGCCATAAGTAGAAAAGAATCAAGAAAACCAATATTGTTTGCCTCCTTTCTTTTCTCATTGAGTCGCAGTTTTCTATAGTTTAATCTAGAGAAAGCTCCAGTATATTATAGAGCTTACTAGTGGTGATGAAATTTTCATATAATCACCGTTCGATCATGCGAACAAAACGTATATAGAATTGCAGATATATTTCTACGCGTGTGTAACAATATAATTATAATTATATATATATATATATATATATATATATATATATATATATGTGTGTGTGT
>NW_012130093.1:3341756-3346960 GCF_000143395.1 Atta cephalotes | reverse complement strand
ATATATATATATATATATATATATATATATATATATATATATATATATATGTGTGTGTGAGTGTGTAGGAAGATAGAATATATACATATAATATTGTATAATAAGTTTACAAAATCTGAAAGATCGTTTTCTAAAAAATGCACTATTTTGCACTTTCGCCTTTGCGCGCACTCACTTCTTTCATTCGTAATAATTGGTCGATTCGCATAACATGCGAATATATATACAAGGTGTTCAAAAAAATTCAGAACCCTGGATTTACTCGGGAGGATGTTTTTGAAAGAAATGTTTCAGACAAAAGTTGTAAGGTATAAAAAAATCTATTTACAGATCTTAGTTTGATCTTGGATGGACGTCGCCAAGGTCAGATCAAGGTCAAATCAATTTTTTTAAATGAAATACTATTTTCAATGTTATAATCTAATAGTTGATGTCAAGAGATTTCAAAATTCTATAATAAAGTTTATTTTTCATTAATTTTTTCATTATTTTTCAAGTTATAAGAAGTTTACAGTACCGTCGACATTAGCATTACGTACAATATCCGACCTACGGCTAAAATCTCTTGTTGTTCAGGATCATGTTCCAGATAATATTTGTTAAGAACAAGGCTGTTGGAAATTATTCTTCTTATTTTCATTTTTGCAATAAAAATTCATTTTTACGTTTTAAAAATGGAAATAAATGATACAACGTCCAATGGCCTTGATCTTGAGGTTTAGCTGTCAAACACCTTTGATAATGCTAAGTGGCTGTCGGCCACTGTAACTTTATGCTTTATAACTCGAAAAATAGTACTTAATGGAAAATTATTTTATTAGAGTGTTTTAAAAAGTTCTTAACTGGAATAGATTCTTAGATTCTGGAATAAAAAATAGAGTATCCCATTTAAAAAAAATCGATTTGACTTTGCTCTAATCTTGGCGATATCATCCAAGATCAACTATATATAAGATAAGATCTGTAAATAAATCTTTTTATACCTTACAACTTTTGTCTGAAACATTTCTTTCAAAAACATCATCCTCCTGAGTAAAGCCAGTCCCCTTTTTTGAATATCCTATATATATATTCACTACTCAAAAGTTGAGAGCACTTTATAATTTTTAGATAAAATCATGTTTTTTTTACAGATACAATTACTTTATTGAAAATATCAACTTATACATATGAACATAAACTATTTGAATAGAGTTTAAGTTTAAAACAAAATAACATATATTTAATGTTAAATAACAAAATTGATTAAATTGTCTTTTCACAGAAGAACAAGTAATCTTAGATTTCATTATTTGATCTTGGCTATAGGTTTCTTCATTGTTTATATATTCGCCGTTTTTGTTTCTTTTGATAAAACTCAATGTATCAGAAAAATAAATCCAGTCTTGTCAGACGTTAAAAGAGAAAGTCTATGTATAAATCTATGTATGTGATAAAGTGACTTAAAAAATTAATTAAAAATCCAAAAAACCAGGGCGAATGAGAGTCAGCGTGGTAATTAATACGCAAGATGTAAAATTACCATCAGATTTACAGATTTGATGTTGTAAAATCTAATCGAAACATTAATACAATTGTATTATAAATATTCCATCAACCATTCCATTCAATAAGTTACAAATTAAAAAACTGATGACTCATCCCAAGATATAAAAGGAATTCGTTTCAATTGTCTGGAAAAAACAATAAAAATTTATTACCATTAGAGAATATCATATTAAAACGCATGTTAATCGCAACTCAAAAGAAACATGATTAATATATTTTATATAATAAGTAAGACGTATCAACAAAAAATGGAAAATAAAAAAAGAAAAAAGTCAATATCAATATCAACAATATCAATATATAAACGATTTTTTCCTTGGACATGAAATGGTTGATATTTTGAAATTATATTGCTGAGGATGATTCCAAAGAACTGAAACTTACTATTTTTTGGAATAAAAATTTAAGATTACATCTTGTATATTAACTGTCACACTAAATCTCATTCGTTCAGGATTTTTTGTTGATTTTGAGATAATCCATAAGAAGATTACATTATCACTATTTAAAAAGTCAAGACAAAAAGAATATAGCTTAGTATTGAAACCCGTAGTGTTACAATTACTTTATATGAGGAAGGTTATTGTTTTAAACTTAATCTTCTCTCAAATAGCGTACATATTCATATATTTATGTCGATCTTTTTAATTATATCTGTAAAAAAACATGGTTTTATCTAAAAATTGTAAGATATTCCAAATTTTTGAGCGATAGTATATATATATATATATATATATATATTTATATATATTTATATATATTTATTTATTTATATGTAGTATATATGTAATATATATGTATACTACAAGTGTAAAAGAGATAGTCATCATCACATAGATATACAAGAAGTCGCAGTTTTTCCTCTAAGCTAACGCTATCATCCTCTCACACGTGATGAGATGAGACAGATAAAAAATGTTGCAAATATACGCATATAAAAAATAATACAATGCAAATATATATAAGAATGATATATATGATCTTATGTATCTGTGTGTGTGCGCGCGCGCGCGCGCGCGTGTGTGTGTGTGTGTGTGTGTGTGTGTGTTTGTTCGTTTGTATTTACATTGTGTATTACAAGATTTCGAGCATTCAGTCATACATGTGGATCATAAACGTGTTTTGCGAAAACATTTCTCGACTTCGTAGAAAAAGACGAGGAGAACAGAGGCTGAAATGATGCTCGCAAATTAGCCAAAGGAAAAAAAATTTTCAAGTATACGCACACGCAATGCGGAAAAGCAACAAGAAACAAAAATGTAGATAGATATTGAGAGGCATTTCACTCTCGAATCAAACAAATAACGTTGCCCAACTCTCACTGACTCGATTTGATTCGGTCCTTATTTTCACTGACTTCTACTGATTTCTCGCACTATTTGTACTCGTTGATTTGCGCTCGTTGATTTGCACTTACTTCGCGCTGAATTCGTTTCTTAAACGCACCGATTCGCACCGTGATTAAGCAGTGAAATAGATAGATATAAATCTAAAAACATTTTCGTTAACTGGATCGTCAAATTATAATAATTATGTAGGAAACTCTAATATGATGAGCAATAAGTACTGCAGAAAGTTTTGACATTCTAACCACTTAACCAACTTAAACGTTACATCAGCCCGAGATCTATAATTCTAGACATGGATTTTAAATATGTCTACGTATCTTGTTCTATCTCTATTAAGTTTTCAAAATTCACTGTACTAAGTATTAAGGACTAAGTCAGTACTAAGATAGACTACATAGTGTTACATAAACTATAGATTTTCAGCGCTGGCAAATTTTCTAGAACATTATCTAAGTAAAAGAAAGATAATAAGCGTGAATATATTTAGAAACTACATATTTTAGACAGCACCGTCCTACATAATTATTTTTGCTAATTCAACACTTATTTCCAGATTTGTGTTTAATTTTTTTACATACTGTCTTTCCTGAAAAATCTGCTTTCCGTATTGTTATCGAACAATTCGTTTATCGCGGATGCGTAAGAGCGCTTAATACTATAATAAGATCTCGTTGTTCGTTCACTGATAATTGAACGATGACTTCCTGTTAATACATTTTTTCACACTTGATATCTCATGTGTGAGCATGCGCTAAACTAATTAATAATCTGGATGCACATAATGAGCACCGATAAAATACAGTTTTCCTTGGAGTTTTTTTTTTTAATAATACACTCTACGATTGGTATCTATCATTAGGGCTCTCTAATGAAAAGAATAATGAAGACAGCAACAATTGGAACAATCAACAACGGCAATTTACTATACGCACGCACGCAGGCATACACGCACGTACTTAAAAATCTTTTGTCTAAAAGATTTTAAGAAGTGATTCCTCACACAAATTCGAAATTCAAAAACTTGAACATATGACTATATGTCTAAAACAGTTTAGTTTCAAAGACATACTATTTTTTATTTCTGCACCCTCTGAACTGCACACAGTGTAATAAGTTAAAATGAAACATACATGAAATATACATTTATTTCATTTCAATTTGTTATAATGTGCAGTTCAAAGAAAGAAAAGAAAATAGAACAATTATGTTAAAATTGAAAAAATTTTCGTTTTTTACAAAAATTTCGAAAATCATTTCGAAAAAACTTTGTATATATTTGAAGGACACGAAGCTTATATCTTTTTTGAGACTATACATTATTTTTTTATTTACTCAAACGAATCCAAGAGTAAGCGAGTACACTTTCTTACGAAAAAAAATTTATACATTACTGATTTTTCTAAATTTGCAATTTTTTGTGATAAATGGGTTAAATCAACAGAAAAAGTGCTTTTTAATATTTTCAATACAACCATTATTATTATCTATAATTAATCAAATAAAATGATTTTGCAATGTACGAACTTAAATTTATTTTTTTCTCGAAAATAATTCCATTGAAAATATTAAAGAGACTAATTTTCTAATTCATCCCAATTAATAATATAAAAAATTTCAAACATAAGAAAAATTAGTAACATATCAATTTTTTTTGTAAAAAAGGATATTCGCTTTTCTTTGAGTCCCTGATTTAATAAAAAGAAATAATGTATAACCTGAAAAGATAAAACTTGATATTCTTCACGAACAAAGTTTTATCAAAATAGCCTAAATGATTTTCGAAATTTTTGAGAAAGTCAAATTTTTTTTATCATATATGAACTTTTCGTGTTGAGGAATTACCCATTAAAATTTTTTAGAGTGTTATATATACAGGATATCTAAGTTCTGACAAAGTGTTCTTATGTAGATATAGCAGACTAAACTGAGTCAAAAAGTCCTTTATCATTTCGCAATTTTTACAATAATAAACAAGATATTATTTTCTAAAGATATAGAATAAGTCGGGTAAAATGGATGCATAAGACAACTTCAAGATTTCTTTCAGACTTTTTTATGAAGTATCTTAAAGATGTTCTTTAGCAAATTCTTAAAAATATTTTAAAGTTATTTTATGCGTCAATTTTAGACATTCTGCTCATTGGGAAACTAAATAAAATTGCGAAAATTGAAAAATGATAAGAGGACTTTTCGTCTCAATCCACTCTATTTACACGCGAGCGCATATTTACTATTTACACACACATATACGCAAAAAGATGGATCGCAAAATTTTAGCAAATATTTTTAATATCTTCAAATAGCGGT
>NW_012130093.1:3335042-3341556 GCF_000143395.1 Atta cephalotes | reverse complement strand
GTGTGTGTGTGTGTGTGTGTGTGTGTGTGTGTGTGGTGTGGTGTGTGTGTGGGTGTGTGTGTGTGTGTGTGTGTGTATGGGTGTGCGTGCGTGCGTGCGTGCGTGCGTGCGTGCGTGCGTGCGTGCGTGCGTGCGTGCGTGCGTGCATGTGTGCCGCAGGACCAAATATCTGCCATGTTCGCGTTGATCCTAGATAACGCCGAGAGCGGAATACTTGCACGCACTTATACAAAATTAAGGAGAGTTAAAATTCGAAATTTTCTTAATTTCTTTTTGGTTTCTTATAATTTCTTATAATTTGTTTCTGAGTTATACTGAGTTTACAAGAAAAAGTTGTTCATTTTGTAATACTTTCTTTAAAACGTTATAACTTTGTCAAAAAAAATCATAGAAAAATGATCTAAATATGGATTTATTTGGAAATCAATGATCTTCAAAGACTCATACATTTTTGTGCCTGGCAGCCAATTCTCCTAAGTCATGTAATAGTTTGAATAAGATTTTTTTTCTTATCTTTCTATGTCCGTCTTTAACATCCATTATTTTGTAATACATTTTATGTAATTCAAATTTAATCTGCATAATTATCAAGGGGAACGTTCAAGCTTTTTAAGATGTGGTTCATCTCGATAAGATGATTTTCCACTGAGTTATCGTTATTTAAAGATATTAAAAATATTTGCTGAAATTTAGTACTTTATTTGCATGTGAATGTATATATAGGATGAGTAAAAAGTCCCGGATTGGTGAAATATCCTGAAAACTAAGCATTTCTGAAAGAAATGTTGCTTACAAAAATTGTAAGATTTTAAATAATCTATTCATTGATGTGATCAGCCTGATCTTGGATGACATTGCTAAGGTCATATCAAGATTACATCGATTTTTCTTAACACTCTTTTTCTGGCACACTCTATTTTTGATTTTACAATTTAATATCGAGAGCTTTTCAAAACATTATAATAAAGTTATTTTTTGAATACTTTTTGAGTTATTGAAAATTCATTTTTACGTAAAAATGAAAAAATAAGAGATATACAACTTCCAATAGCCTTGATCTTGACAAATATTCCAGGACATGATCCTGAACAACATTCAAAAGATTTTAGCGTCGGTCAGATACCTTGTATAATGCTAATGCCGGCGATACTGTAATTTTCCAGTTTTATAACTCAAAAAATATTCAATAAAAATTCTTGGACTTTTTATTCACTTTGTATGTCGCCACTTTGAAATGTGACTTCTGACCTCGGATTTGTGTTTAGCGACCAAAAAAGAACAAATAGTATCAAATTATATTGAAATTTAAATATTTATTCGAATTTTGATACATGATCCAAGAAATGCATAAATACTAATTTTAAAGTCGAGGGGCAATCTGAAGACATTAATCGATTTCAATGAAATTTTAAACAAATCATATTGAAGTCCATAGCTTTTGGGGGGTAATGCTAATTGATTTTCAAAAAAAATTTTTTTTCGGCACACCTTAATGCAAGATAGGAATTTCCTGGAATTTAAATGTCAAAACTTCGGAAGCGTATAGAAGAATAAAAAAAAGTATCAAAGAGACTAGACCCATGTATCTTTACGTATTTTGAGGTTCTGAAATATGACTTCAGAATTGCACCATTAAGTCAGGATTTATTTTAACCTCAAAAATTTTCCAAACATCTCTTAAAATTACACTATTTAGTCCGGGAACTTTCTTTAACTCAATATCGAAAATATTATGCTGATTTTTCTTACGCATTTCAAAGCTGAAATAGTAATAAATGAATTCTTAAATCCAAAACTCCAAGCCTATGAAACTCGGAGAGAAACAACTTTTCCTAATTCAAATATAAGATCTTATCTTGCTCTTGTTATAGCGCTTGTTATAGCTCTTATTTTCAAAACTTCGTAATAATATTCTTTTTCGTTTGATCGTTTTTTTTCTTAAATCTTCTTTCAATGACTAGTAATAATCAGTCATCATATTTATATCCCATCTTCCTTGATATCTACGCTCCTTTATATCTTGATAAAATCGTAAGCATTTCGAAATGTGTAAAGAAAAACGTACATAATTTTAAATGTTGAGTTAAAAAAATCCCGGATTGAATAATAGATGTTTAGAGAGTGTTTTTAGAATCTTTGGCATCTTTTAAAGATTAGAAAAGAACTAACCTAACTTATAATAGCGCAATTCTGAGGTCATATTCGGCTTCAAAGTCTCAAAATATAAGAATCTAATCTCTCGAATATAACACTTTTTTTATTATGTATGGCTGTCAATAATTTAAAATATCATTAAAAATATCAATAATTTCATTTTTGTCTACCTAATATTTATAGTGCAAAAATGAAAATAAGAAGAATAATCTTCAATGGCCTTGATATGGTCCTGAACAACATTTAAGGTTTTAACTATTGGTCGAAGACCTTGTGTAATGCTAATACCGACCGTATTGTAATTTTCGAGCCTTATAATTCGAAAAGTATTTAATAAAAAATAATTTTATTATAGTGTTCGAAAAGTTCTCAACATCAGCTATTAGATACTATAATAAAAAGTTAAGTATTCCATTAAAAAAAATCGACATGACCTTAACCTGACCTTGGTGACGCCACCTAAGATTAAATTGATAAGATCATTAAATAGATCTTTTTAAACCCTACAACTTTCGTTTGAACATTTTTATTCATCCTTCAAAGATAAAAAGGATATACAGGTGATCTGAAATATCCGGTATATGAATGCGTGCGTGCGTGTATGCGTGCGTGTGTAATATATATATTTACGTGTGAAGAGATAGCGAACGTGGCAGAGCAGATAGCGCACTGGTCTGCTATATTAAAGATCTCCGATTCAATTCTCGATAAAACCAAAATATTTTCATACGCTCTTGTCTCTTCTTGGAAGGAAACGGCAACTACCAAGAGTATCCGCCTAGATCACTTCTCTAACAAAATTTCATTGCCCATATGACTTTGCACAACTAGCGTGAGTACCACAAATAAGAGAAGTTTTTACGCTAGGCCACTAGTAATAGGACTGAGGAAATAAAGAGAACATTTTAAATAAATATATGAACTTATACAGCTCTACAGCTTTCGAGATACATTATTTTCAGTTTATAAGTGTATACGCTAACGTTCTTAAATATTTCTAATAAGAGACATATATTACACGCACTTATGTACCAGGTATACAAGTATGAAATGACGATTTTTTTCCCAAAAAAAACACGTTAAATTCGGAAGAATGATAAAAAGAGATTTATTCAAAGTATGCTCCATTGCTAGTTACACATTTTTCCCATCTTTCGGGCAATTTATGGATACCACGCCAATAAAAATCTTCCCCTTTTGTCGCGAACCATTCATCGAACCACATCTTTTTTTTTCACATCTTCGTACAAACCAAAGCGCTGCTCAGCAAGTGTGTAACCCATCGATGCAAGTGGTAATCGGAAGGAGCCAAGTCTGGTGAGTAAGCCGCATGGGGTAGAACTTCCCAGCTGAGTGCTTCCAACGTGTCCCGAACTGGTTTTGCCGTATGTGATGGAGCATTGTCATGGAGAAAAATGACCTTATGTTGCCTCTTTTGGTATTCTGGTCGTTTTTTAGCGACAAGCAGCGAACGGTTCAAATCGATCAATTGTTGTTGATAGCGTTTGGTATTAACCGTTTCGCCAGGCTTCAATAGCTCATAATAGACCACACCCTTCTCCCACCAAACACAGAGCATCGTCTTTCTGCCAAAGCGATTCAGTCTTGCGGTCGATGGATGGTTCGCCTGGGTCTACCCATGATTTTTTGCGCTTGGAATTCTCAAAAAAAATCCACTTTTCATCCCCAGTAACGATACGATGCAAGAATGACTTTCTTCTGTATCATTCGAGCAAAATTTCACATGTGTTTTTGCGTCTCTCCATCTGTCTCTCGTTCAATTTATGTGGCACCCATCTGCTTTCTGAATTCTTTTCCATCTCTCGTAGGCGATTGGAAACAGCTTGTTGACTAACTCAATTGCTCTGCGAGTTGTTTTTGTGAATCATCTTCATTCAGCAATGCTTGCAATTCCACGCTTTGTACTTTTTGGGCAGTTTTCCTTGTCTGCAATATCGAAATCTCCAATTTTGAAACGCTGAAACGCATCGTTCACACGTTTTTTGCGATGGAGCATGTTCACCATAAGCTTTTCCAAGTAATCGATATGATTCCGCAATAGTTTTCTTCAAATGAAAACAAAAAATTAATGCTGTCCGCGAATGCTCCTTATTTGGTACAAATTTCGTCATATTAAACACAGCAACACAATACTATGCAAACACTTTTCAATCAAATCATTTTGCGTGTTTGATGCTTGTTGATGGTACAATAAAATGGCGTATAATGTTAAATCTTTGTACTTCACACTGCATTGATGCGCCATCTGTTTCTCAAATCATCATTTCATACTTGTACACCTGGTACATAGAAAGAAAGAAAAAAGAGAACAATACTTAGAACTCAAGAAAGAAAAAAAGAACAATACTTAGAACCGTCGACAACAAATTGGCTCCGCTAATATTAAAAATTGCTATAACTTTTATAAATTTTCATATTGGTTAACAGTTTTCCCAGACTTTTCAATCATTTTAGAAATTTGATTTACAAAAAAATTAATTAATTTCATGTTAACACATTTTATTTTTATTTTTACTGTAAACAACCAAAAGTCGTCAAAATGGCACTTCATGTATATTCTGAAATAATCATATACTAATATTTTATCAGTGTGAATTAATCATCTGTATTATATACATCTATGATTCTAATATTTTCTCTCTTGTTTTTCTCTTCATAGTATTGTTCATGATAGAATCAGAAAAGTAAAGCCATAGACATATAGACCCAACATTAATTACATATACCTGGGTTTGGCAGAATGCGACAGGCAAAATCGGGGCAACCTATCCTTCTATAGGCGCAGAAGATATACGAGTGTATGAAAATATTTTGGTTCTACCAAGAATCGGGATCTTTAGCAGACCAATGCGCTGTCTGCTCTGCCACGTTCTCTATTTTGACAATAAACTTACTTTGATAATACTCAAGAATTCTTTCTTACTGATTTTGATGAAATTAAATAAATGCGATACAAAATGAATGCGAAAAAAAATACATTTTTGCACGAAATATTGCAATGAAATATGATAAAAAAAAGCGACATTCTGTCCCATAGATCGACATATTAATCGTTGAAGGTAACGGCTATTCAGATTAGGAAATCTGTCATATCGATAGCATAGAGACATGAGAACATGTAAGTAAGAATAAATATTTTCTTTAATTTCATCAAAATCAATGAGGAAAATAGAATATTATCCTTATTTTTATATCTTATTTTATTTATTTCAGTAATATAAAGATGCGCGCGCAGAGAAGAAGGTTGTCCCGATATCTTGCCTCTCGTTTTGCCAAACCCAGACATAATATTTCTAGAGCCAGCATTGTCCAAGCATTGTCAGAAATTTGAGGAGTGAAGATAGGCCTCATTTAGGAAAGGAATTTCGCGCCTGCGTCTAAAGTGTATCTCTGAGAAAGGAAGTCGAAAGAGAAAACGAGGAAATGAAATGTAACAGCTTACAGTCAGATTGGCGAAAAGAGTCTCGTGTATATTCTGTGAGAGTTCATGACAAGCGCGAATCTGGACGAATGAGTTTCGTCTCAGGTTAGATGTCAAATTTTTATTAGCTAGGTTAGCCCACCGAGCTTCTTCTGCTTTCGATCCTCTCTTTCAGAAGTACACTTTATGTATGTACGCAGACGCGAAACGAAAGAGAACACAAGTGGACCAAATGAGTGCGTCCTTTTCTACATGAAGACTACCTCTATTTCTCGAATGTTTGGAGAGATTGCTAGAGATATTACCATGTCTATGGATGAAACATTCTAAAGGATGTATAGTAAACAGTAAAATAATTGCGGCTTGGCCAATCAAACCATGGCCACTAATCTCCTCTCTTGTTCTGAGCATTGCCAGTATTTGTAGCCACCTCATAGCTATGACTACCGAAAATGAGGAACTAATATTCAATATAGCTGTCATCGTTTCTGGCTGGAATTTTTATCACCATATTAAGTATATAGCTGCGTTCATTATGGACATTCATTTTAAGCGCTTATAATCATTATTCTGTCTTTATCAAGCTTTAAATTTTCAATAAAGACAAAATTTACTTTATCGAAAACTTTATCGAAAATTCAACTGAAAGCGCTTGATAACGAAGAATGATTATAAGTGTTTAAAGCGCGTCTATACTGAAAGCAGAATATATAAATTAGTATACACACACACAACATATATATATATATATATATATATATATGCCGAAACTACTGCGAAGTACCTACCAATCGCTTGGCGCGCGAGTCGTGGAGAGCGGAGATAGCCTGGCAAGTGCGCCGAGCTATGGAGGCAAGCGCGCCGAGCTATGGAGGCTTGCGCGGTATGCGCGGCGCGGGGCGCTTGCCAGGCTATCTC
>NW_012130093.1:3332789-3334449 GCF_000143395.1 Atta cephalotes | reverse complement strand
ATATATNTGTATATATATATATATATATATATATATATATATACGAATAAAATATTGTAATACTGTAACTTTAATATTTCCTTTTTTTTTTCACAAATTCATTTTATTTTTTAAATAATGTAATATGCATTATAAATGCAACTTTGTCTTATTATGTCTGCCATTATCTATGAATCAAGACGCTGCAAAGTGAATATGTATACTCGCTATGGCAATTGTGTAATATTTCGTCACAGGGGTATTCGCACAAACACGGTCGATTGCAAATGGGTCTTCTCATATAGTATCGGCAGATAAATCACTTCAGCGCCGCATTCACACTACAATTCTTCAAAGCTGCTCTCCAAGCAAGGCGAACATCTTCCTATAGGACAGAAAAAAATTTCACTTTATATTGTCCAATTTTGATCATAAATACAATTATGTACTTTACCCACATGACATCTTTCCTGGCACTTGTACCGACTACAACTTAAAGTCTCTGAATACAGTAATGGACAGATGTGTTCGATGTCGATGCAGCTGATTACAATTGTGTTTAGAAAACCGTAGGTTTTCTTCTTCTTGCAATGTTTCTCAGAGTGCACATCATCAGTCTTACTTGTCAAGTCCTTGCGATCTCGTCTATGTATCACAACTTGGCATCAATGTTCAAGTCACATTTCGGGCATTCCCCCATGTGACATGGAGTCTTGCAGATGTACGAATTATCTGCGTGAACGAATAAAAATTTGATTTAGCGCGTCTGTATGATGATGAAACGCAAAGCTCGATTAAAAATACAAAGCCTTACTAGGCTGGCTGCATTTCAAGCTTTGTGCAGAATTCATACAATTCTGTCTCTTTTCCATTAATGATATTTGACTACATTATAATTCTTTCAGGCGTCAAAGAACAGGGCTCGCAGGATTCCAGATGACAGACTTTCTAACAATGTTTCTTGCAGTTTAACATTTTATTACAAATATTATCACAGCAAAATGTATCTGCGACATTGACGTGACAAATATGACGATACAAATGCCGATATAATATTAAACGATATAATATTAAACGATATAATATTAAATATTAGATCCTCATTTTCGATTATCATAACCATGAGGGCATCACAAATGCTGGTAATGTAAAAACCATGGCAATTTGGTAGCCCTGAATCAGACGTAATCGACAATGCGAAAAATAATTATGGCGAAATATTGTTTTCAAACGTATAATTTACTAAATTATTTATTTAATAATTTATTTAATTGAAAATTTGATTTTCAATTAAATTTTCATATCATATAAATCTGTTTTAAAATTAGCAATATGTCTGTCAACGATTCATGTCCATCTCGATTTCTGTCACACACATTTCTGTTATGGCCAACATGATTTTAAAATATCATGCAATGCCAATAGCATTTGATTCGAAATTCGCCTTATCATATATGCGCAATGCTTCTTTCTGACTCTATCATAGTATTATTCCATAGCAAGAAGAATCGACACGTCAATGGTGAAACTGCGATTATCATATTCAATTATTTGTTTTTTCATACTGTACAATACAGACTATCGAGTACACACACACACACACACACACACACACACACACACACACACACACACACACACACACACACACACACACACACACACACACACACACACACAC
>NW_012130093.1:3327415-3332314 GCF_000143395.1 Atta cephalotes | reverse complement strand
CACACACACACACACACACACACACACACACACACACACACACACACACACACACACACACACACACTCGTAATGCAAATATCAAAATAACGTTTTATTAATCAGAGAAAAGCATAAGAACCAAATTGGCGTGTTTGGCAGTTCTAAGAGGATATCCAATTCTGGCTGTTAATACGCAATGCGATGAATGAAGCGTGAACGTATATCAAGTAATGGTTTAGTAATTGCAATCCTTAATTAGAGAAGGATATCTTTCTTTATACATTCAGTTTCTTCGAATAAATGATAATGGATAGATACGTTAGTAATATGTATGTCACACAAAATTCTATTTTAAAGTACATCAACGTTTCTTCACGTATAATGCGATCAGATTTTTGAATACAAAAAGTAATTATAGCGATCTCATGAGCGGTCTCGTGTATAAATGAGTCCAACTTCAATATTGAATCTAATGATTTCATCTTTCCATTCTTCAATAATTATTTTACATTAGTATTACATTATTATTACATGAATTTAGTAACTATTATCAATTTAGAATATGGAAATATTCTTATCTGATATTAGTTAATTATTTTTATGTTCGACTCCACGAAAATCTCTTTCGATAAAAAGTGACTAATTATATTCGATTTCAGAATTATTATATGCAGCAATAACGTCTTATAATAATTAATAAAAGTTTACAGTTAAATTCGAGTACAGGTAATCAATATGTTCACTCTATTTATAAACTGTCCGTAAACGCGTGTATTTTATCTTTACATCGAAATTTTTATTTCACATTACTTATCATTTCTTTCATCACGATGATAAAATTCTGATGTTTTGAAAAGTTATGAAAACCTTTTTAATTTTTAATAAACCACATTATTTATCTTATTATTTTACGGTGAATGAAATGTTGGAGATCAGGTCATTACGAAAGCTAATGTTGAATAGCTTACGCAAATTACATTAAATGATTACTATAAACTTTCGCGGTTTATACTTTATTCGCTTGTTTCTCTATATATGTATTTACATTCGTTACGGATTTATTCCTATAGAACTGATTGCACTAACATCAGTTACCGTTCTACATAACGATGGCTAATCAAATTCTCTATTCTTGGCTATATTACAGCTCTAATATGCGGATATCTAAGAAGGAAAACAATCAATTAGAAATATTTAAGAAACAGAGTTGGCAAGTAACATGTTATTTATAACGTTATTTAATGTTATAAATGTTATTTATAACGTCGTTACCGTTACAAGTTACTTTTTTCAGTAACGAATGGGTAACGACGTTACATTTTCTTCTAAGTAACGTTCATTGTAACGCAGTTACATTTTTAAAGTAATGATAACGATTTCACTAGTTACTTTTATCATTACTTTATTTCTAACAACTGCCACAAAGTTTTAGTCGTAACTAAACTGTATATATATATATATCAATTTTTGAGCTTTATTCCTCCATCAAAAGATATAATTCTGACTTCTTTTCAGAATATTTATCACAAAAATCTGCATATAATAACGTTTTTCATTGACAGAACCCAGCACACAATATTTATAAAATATTAGATATACAACTTTGCTTCCGCCGTTTTTTTTTCGAAATTCGAGGTTTTATTGTAAAAAACTGGTTATACATTTATGATTCAAAGTATTGTCCATCGCTGGCCATTACTTTCTCCCATCTTTCGGGTAGCGTACGAATCCCGCGTTGAAAAAACTGGTCATCTTTTGAGGCTATCCACGAATCGATCCAATTTTTTACTTCTTCATAAGACCGGAAGTGCTGGTCAGCCAGGCCGTGTGCCATTGATCGAAACAAGTGATAGTCAGAGGGAGCAACGTCTGGAGAATATGGCGGGTGGGTCCCATTTCAACGTTTCCAAATATGTCTTGACCACTTTCGCAACATGAGATCGAGCATTGTCATGCTGCAAAATCACTTTATCGTGTCTCTCGTTGTATTGCGACCGTTTGTCTTTCAATGCTCAAATCAATTGCGCATCAATTGCGTTCGATACCGATCGCCTGTGATTGTTTCAGTCGGTTTTAACAGTTCATAATACACTACGCCAAGCTGGTCCCACCAAATACAGAGCACCTTGACCTTGGATGTCAAAATCATCGTTCTTGAAGCGTTGAAACCACTCACGACACGTTCTTTCACTAATAGCGGCCTCACCATAAGTATTTGAGAGCATTCGATGAGCCTCAGCCGCAGATTTCTTCATATTGAAACAAAAAATTAAAACCTCCCGCAAATGACGAGAATTTGGCTCGTAAACTGACATTTTCAATCGAGAATAACTTTATGATGCAGACACAAATCGACTAATGCTTCTATGGGGTTATGTTGACAGATGCCCAAGTTTATTGTATGACGTCTATGATCTATTTATTTCGACCATCACTTACCGCTAAAGCCATCTATAGGAAAACGGCGGAAACAAAGTTGTACACCTAATATTTACAAAATATTTATAAATATTTATAAGATTTATTTTAAATATTTTGGAAATATTTTTCTGATCTTAGATTATACAGATCATAAACATTTATTTTTAATATTATGAAATATTTATTGTACATGTTATATTAAATGCTGTGAAGATACTTAATGAGACATTACAATCCAAGTAAAAAATACTTATTAGAAATATTTATCATAAATATTATATAAAATATTTATAAAAACGCTATAATATATTTTTAGCATTAAAAAAAGTAATGAAAAAGTAACAACTCGTTACATTTTGAATATCGGTAACAATAACGAGTTATTTTTGCAAATCAATAACGAGTAACAATAACGAGTAATTTTTGAGAAAAAAGAACGGTAACGTTAGTTATTTTTATCAGGATAACGTTGCCAACCCTGTTAAGAAGCAACCCCTGGATATCTGAAAAAAAATTTCTAAAATTCAGCAAGAGATAGTTAAAAAAAAACTGAAGTTACAACGCGTTATTGCAAATAGTGTGCCCGATGAATACATCCAATATTCGAATAAATTAATAAAAAATGAATGGAAATACCTATTCAAATACACTTCTTTATTTGTTAAAAAATAAATTAATACTTTTCCAATCCATTTGAATGAATATTTTTTGAGATTATAAATATTTTCATTTTCATATTTACTCTGTATTATCTGCACATAGCTTGCAAGCCCGCAAAAGAAAAAAGAAATCTGTAAAAATGAAGCCGGCAGAGGAATCCTTCACCAGTGCCAGATGGCAGACTAATGATAGTATATAGTTATAGAAATTGAGGAAAAATGATATGTCATCTCAAATAAAAATTCATACAAAATTATATGTTATACATATTATTTCAAATAAAGACTTATGTAAAACTATTGGGAATACAAGTAAGTTTCCGCCGTTTGCAAAAGACGGCGCCACTAATAAACTATAGTTAAAATTGTTTGATGTAAAATGACATATCGTAAGATTGGACATCCATCAATACCATAAACCTTGAAATATTAGCGATTTTGTATCAGCATCATATATTTTTTTTTGTAATTTTTTTTTGAAAATGTCAAGTTTTGAGCCAAATAAACGGGAACTCATTTGCGGGAACTTTTGATTTATTTCTTTAATTTGAAGAAATCTGCAGCTGAGGCTCATAAATTACTTGTAAAAGTATATGGTGATGTTGCCTTAAATGAGAGAAATTGTCGTGAGTGGTTTCAAAAGTTTAAGAACGGTGAATTTGACGTCGAAGACAAAGAACGTAGCGGAAGGCCGAAAATATGAAGACGCAGAATTGGAAGCATTATTGGCTAAAGATTCATGCAAACGCAAAAAGAACTTGCACTTACATTAGGAGTGACTCAACAAACAATTTCATATCGTTTGAAATCATTGGAAATGATTCAAAAGCAAGGGAATTGAGTTCCATATGAACTGCCGAGAAACATTGAACGCCGATTTTTCACATGTGAAATGCTGCTTGCCAGGAATAAACGAAAGAGTTTTTTGCATCGTATAGTCACTGATAATGAAAATGGATTCACTACGATAATCAAAGAAGAGGAAATCATGGGGACCACCTGGCCATGCTTCAACATCGACAGCCAAGCCGAATATTCATGGAAAAAAAATCATGTTGTGTATTTGGTGGGATCAACTTGGTGTCGTGTATTATAAGTTGCTCAAACCGAACGAGACCATTACTGGGGCTCTCTACCGAACACAATTGATGAGATTGAGCCGAGCACAAGGAAAAACACGCCCACTACTCCAGGCATGATAAAATTATTCTTCTGCATGATACTGCTCGATCACATGTTGCAGCGCCGGTCAAAATCTACTTAGAAACACTCAAATGGGAAGTTCTACCCCACCCGCCGTATTCTCCAGATATTGCTTTTTCCGACTACCACTTGTTTCGATCGATGACGCATGGCCTGTCTGAGCAGCACTTCACATCATATGAAGATACCAAAAATTGTATCGATGATTGGATAGCCTCAAAAGATGAAGCGACGCGGTATCCACAGCTATCAGAAAGATGGGAAAAAGTAGTGGCTAGTGATGGTCATTACTTTGAATAAAATTGTGTACCCTTCTTTCACAATAATTGCTTAATTTTTGATAAAAAACGGCGGAAACTTATTTGTATTCCCAATATATCATAATATCAAATAGATTGTACTTATATGTAAAAAATGTATTACTTTCTAAATATTTTTTTCAATCTCAATTTTCCTTATCAAATCTAAATATTATGACAAAAATAAACAGAATTCATTCTTTTTAAACAATAAGTAAAAATATTCAAACCTATAACAGTCAAAGATAGATCTTTAATGCTTAAATAATTCAATGTGAATTATATATATATATATATATATACCATTATCTACATGCATATATATATATATATAC
>NW_012130093.1:3324650-3325722 GCF_000143395.1 Atta cephalotes | reverse complement strand
GTGAATTATATATATATATATATATATACCATTATCTACATGCATATATATATATATATACCATATTTTTAGCTATTCAAACTGCGCGCCAAATTAGTTCAATGCGGTATCATATTAGAAAGATATTAATGTACTGAAAAACTGTATTTAAATTTATTGCAAAAAATATTACCTCAGCCGGGAGTCAAACCCAGATCTCTTGTATTCTGTACGAGAGTTTTAAGACATTAGATTACCGAGGTTCATTCTTTTTACTCAAAATTATCAAAGTGTTATAGTATTAAAGAGTATTGATTGCTTATTGAAATTTTCTTTTTCAATTTATATTTTGTTTGAATACTTAAATGAATATAAACTCATTAAATAATAGTTTTTTTATGAATAAAGCCGACAAAATTTTAGGGGGTATTTTTGTATTTTTGAACTTTGAAAGATTTTTCCGTAGCATTTTGATGCACTGAAAATGATTACGTCATTCGTTTTTTCCGTTATTCTCTATTTTTTAAATAATCGAAAACAGTTTTTTGTATGTAAATTTTTTTATTAATTTTTTCTAAATAAAAAATGATATCAAGGTCTGTCTTGCGGCATTTAACAGAAATATTCCAACAGTACCAAAACAGATCTCAATCATTCATTTTTTGTTTAGCTGAAAAAAAATTAATAACAAATTTACTTCTGAAAAAATTATTTTCGCTATTATTTAAAAAATGGAAAGTGATGGAAAAAAATGTAGTCATTGTCAGCGCATCAAATCTTACGGAAACATCTTTCAAAATTGAAAGCATAAGTCCTCCCTTTAAATTTTGTCGGACTGTGATATTTTTGAAAACCCAAAGTTTTGAATAAATTTATGATTACATTCCTTTAACGTGAAAATTTTTAATAAATACAATTTATAGCTCAATTACTAATTTTTATTTTCATCAGGCACACTAATTGCAACAAACCGACTGCTAATACTAAATGCATGTCGCGCGCGCGCCCGCGCGCGTGTGTGTGTGTGTGTGTGTGTGTGTGTGTGTGTGTGTGTGTGTGTGTGTGTGTGTGTGTGTGTGTGTGTGTGTGTCGT
>NW_012130093.1:3306599-3324400 GCF_000143395.1 Atta cephalotes | reverse complement strand
GTCGCGCGCGCGCCGCGCGCGTGTGTGTGTGTGTGTGTGTGTGTGTGTGTGTGTGTGTGTGTGTGTGTGTGTGTGTGTGTGTGTGTGTGTGTGTGTATGTGTTTCGTTTATGTGTTTTTTTGTGATATTCTCCTGTGATACTCTTCCCTATATTACTGACTAATGGCTGCTAAATGAATAAGAAAACATAAGAAGTGCAAAATGCGATGGCAAGATCCTACAATATCTCGCACATAAACATCGTCCTAATATTATATGATAGTTTGTAAAACATCGTCATAATTGTTAATATAGTGTTTTAAATTTCAGCACGAATAACTTTAAGTGGACCCCAATAGACGAACTTGTATCCACGCGCCGAGAATTATTTTCGTGAGAAATGTATGTTCATAATAATAATATATCGAAGTTCCATCACAGTGTGCGTATGTCAAATAAGCGTGATGAATAATCGCAAAGAACGATTTTGCTGAAGTAAAAATTTGGCTAGATACTGACATGAAAATAATTTTATTGAGCAAAATAATTGAACACGAGCGTAGCATGATGGACACGAATCTACCAATTCTGCTAATCCAAGAACAATAAGTCACAATAACGTCAAAATGACATTAAAATTAATCGGAAATGATTAAAAAATGATCATTTTGGAGTGACATCATTTTGAAATCATAATGATTTGTTGTTTTGCTTAGGAGAAGACGATTCCCTGCAAATTCGGATTCGATCCTCCGCAGCAAGAAATTTTCATGCGCTCGTAGCTCCTCTTCGGTAATCTATTAAACTAAGAGTATTGCTAAGAAAACTTTAAACTGCTTCGGAATCAACGTTAAATTATAGATCCCATGAAGAATAGAGACCAGGAGACTGAATGCTTTCAGAAAATGTGATCAAAATCAAGTTTCTGAATTAGTATTGGTGGAGCTCGGTAGTGTTTGAATCGCAAAACTTCTTTCATATATATATACTTATGCACACACAATTACATACAATAATCAAAAAATAAAGATGTTATTCTTTGATATCACGTTTTATAATAATAACAGGAAGACGTAAATTGTCATTTAAACTGCATGAAGAATAGAGCATTCTTCATGGTACGACCTATCATGCAAACTGCGAGAACAGTGTGTTATGGAACGAAAACGACATCTCGAACTAATTCAGATGACCACTTTGAGCACATAATCTGACGGTATCGTTCATATAAATTTGGTCTTCTGGTTTCTTCATAATTCCATATATCTGTGAATAACTTGCGTGCACACCATAGACATATATACAAGAGGAAGGTCCTGTCCCGACTTTGGAATGTTGCGTCATTGAATGAATTAAAATTAACTTATTTGCAGACTCTGACTGTCCTTTCTCGTAATTAAACGAACAATTGATTGGATTTATGACATCATTACATGGTTTCACAATTGGATTTACGACATTATTATATTAGTTTACAATTGACTTAATAAAATATGGTTGTTTTCGATGCGTTTATTTTGTAAGTGAAGATGAGATGATTCTTATGATATGACATATTCATTATGATATATTCGATATGACATATTCGAACGTTAACTTTTATTAATAATTTTATTTTATATTAATCTTACTTCATTGTAGTTATAATTTATATTCACAGCTAATGAGGACTAAAGAAACAACGTTCCGTGAAACTTATATATTTAAATAAAATAAATATTATCACCTAATATTATACACCTAATATAACTCGTTTTAATTTTATAACAGGATTTCTGTATTTAATTGTTTATTGTAAATTATATGAGTAAAAAGTGATATTAATTATTAATTTCACTTTGTGATATCTTAATTTGTTTGAATCAAACTAATTATGTAGCTCAAGCATAATGAACAATGCTACAAAAAGTTTTGATTTTCTGAGTGTTCTATGCATAATTATTTTGATAGCCCAATAAAATTTCTTTTAGATCAGTATCTAGCTAAATTTTTAGATATTTCAGCAAAATCGTTCTTTTCGTGTATGTTTTAGGAAGAACCTTGATGAAAATAAAAATTGATGGCGCAAATTAGTGTACGAAGAGGAGGGGGAAGGAAGGAAGCAGAACCATATACCTAATTCTTAGAAAGGGTAAATTAGAACAGTGAAATATAAAAGAAATATCTTAATATTTTGATTATCAAGCTGATTTGGATTATCAAACTGAATTTAATAAACATGGTATACAATTATACTAACATTTTATTTTTTTTAATGCCTTATTATAAGGATTATGTCCAGTTTTATAGAAAAATTTGGGCCGAATGAACAACTTTAAAACATGTATACAATGTCTAAAATTTTAAGACATTGAAAGAGAATAAAAAATTCCATAAGTCCAACTTTATAGGAGAGATTTCCTGAGTGCTAGAACTATGCAAAGTTCGTTATTATGACCATGTATCATTAGTCTTATCTGTCCAGGGCACTTCTTCACGGTGACGGCGATAACAGATTGTATTAAAAACGGATTGTATTAAAAACATTAAAATAATGTCTGAAATGTATTTACATTCTAGAATATTAGTGCTCTTGCAAAAATGGCTATCGTACAATTGAGTATTGCAACGTGGTGACAGTCAGCCCAAATGGGGCCCAAACTGAGCATAGTCCTTTTTTTTACATTATTTTTTTAATGTGTGAATTACATTTTACATTATTTTTTTAATGTGTAAATATTTAATAAAATTTTTAATGGAACAAATAACACTTCACTTACAAAAGAATGAATTAGGAATTTTACAAATTTTATGCGTCACATAAATAGAGAAGAGTGGGCATGAAAGATACATGTTTTGAAATAGTCATTTTGTATTTCAACTAATTGAATATTATTTTTAAAAATTTAAAAATAATAATAATAAATTTTCATATGATAACAGTACTAAAACTATGTCGTCCATAAACATTTGACAATCATTGTCAAAACGACGTTATAGTAATGAAAGATGCAAAATTATCATTACAAAAAGTTTTTCTTGAGTTAAATTTCCAAGTCTTTTTCAGTTATATGCAATTAGCTTTTAGAGAAAGTATTTTTTTAATCAAATACTATATAGTATATACATTAATTAAGAATGTAATTACAAATTCTTTGTTTATTTTGGTTTATCAGATATTCTATGATTAGATTTTTTACACATAATGTTATGAAAAAGCCGGTATTGAGAGCTATGAAAAAGCCAGTTCTATTATTGCTTTGCCTTCATTGCATACTCAGAAATGTTCTTTTCAGTACAAATTAACTTTTTTAGTACAATTCAAGCAATTTTAATACGTTAATATTTTTTTGAAATAATCGTACTGATGATCAATCCATTTTTATTCGCTTGATCGATATATCATCGCATGGCATCAATATATGATCCTGTTAGCACACTTCTGCACAAGATTATCTTCAGATGCAGCCTCCTTCAAGGAGCATATTTGTAGATAAATAGATTTTCATGTATTTCTGTTTTATAAAACAGCATTTTGGTTATGTTGCTTCCATATTAAGTTACAGTAAGTATTTACCGACTCAATTTCTATATTTCACTCTTTTCAATCGTCTATCACATTTAATAGATTATTCTATAATAGTATGTAATGAAGACTAGTATCAGTGCAAATTGTACTGACTGGACTCATACTTCATATGATAATAAAAGAAATTTTCATTTCTTTTACAATAAATATTTTTAATTCAAAATATTATTTGTTTTGTAAAATTTCTATTTTTTGCTCATTTATTAATTTTCTTAAAAATAATATTTGTTAAAAGATGATGTTTTGATTTTATTTGTATTAAAGTTTATATAATTTATTACTTGGCTCTTTCCAAACCACGTTATTTTGAAAGAGTTAAATTTCTTGTTTATGAAAAATAGTGATTAAATTTCTGTTAATGGCTAAATATTATTTTTCTATTAAATTGGATCTTATAGATAAATCAATATATTTAAGTAAGAAAGCGATTATATTATATTTTATATTATATTTGTTTATATTTATATTATATTTGTTTAACATCAAATTAATATTCTTTTCATATTTTGAAAAAAAAAACATCTCTTTCATACCTTCTTTCCCCTATAGATGATATAGCAGACAAAATGTTAAGAAGTAAATGCTATTTTTATGTTTACTGTTCCAATTTACGCTTCTTAGAAGTTTTGTTTTATATTTTTGTCACTCACTCCTTTACATTCAACTTATACTTTAATCTTTAATTTTTGTTAAAAAGAGCAAGCTCGATATCAGCAAGGATTTATTCATCTGAATATACCGAATGCTGAATGAACACAAATAATCTGATCTGATGAATTCGACGATGAAACAAAGCTTTCTCCGCGCGCAGACACAGACTTTTGTTTATGTTTCATTTAGTTATAAATATATATATCGAGTAAAAAGATAATATACATATATTTTTTTTTGTATTTATGTAAAAGACATGTTTTCCTGTGTCGCACATTCTTTGTGACGCATTCGAAGATTGTTAGATAACAGTTTACCCATCCGTTCCCGATTCGCTAATAGCGTATTCGATTTACTGACTCGACTCTTAATCAATAATCTATTCTGTTTAGCTGTAAAAGAAGAGCTAAACTATGCGAGAAATGCAGCTAAAAAGAACAAACAGTTGATTTGAAGTCGGATCGAATTAGTAAATCGAATATGCTGTAAGACCTTTCTGGAAGAAATAACATCAAGGTTGCTAATTGGTGCGCGAAGGGTGCTGGAAAAACGTTATCGCTAAGTTATTAAAGTAATGACATCGATGTGTTTTTTTTCTATAATCACGATCCTCTATATCATTTTCTATATCAGTCGTCTCGTTTTCATAACTAGCCTCCTTCTAAACTGAATTTTATATAAATGTATTATCTCTATGAGATTATTCGTCAGAAAATCGAAGATAAAGCGACGCAAGTACAAGACCATTCACATAGACATTACATTCTTTCTCCCATTGATTTCCCGTATGTGTATTCCGTAAAACAAAAAAGGAGCACGGCAGTGTCTCGTGCCATGATGCTGCGCTTGTCTTAGCGCCGAGACGCTATCATATCTCCAAATATAATTTGTATAGAGTGATGCGTCATCAGCGATACGACTAGGAAGGAGATAATTCTACATAAAATAGACAGATAAATAACAGAAAATAGAATCGTATATGAAACTTCCGTATTCTGGAGAAAATATAACTGAAAGATTAGAAAATCAATCAGCGTTTCCGAGTCAATTTATTAATAAAAATTATGCGTTTCGCAGATTTCCTCCGTGTCCAGATCTATCTTGGAAATGTCATTATCTTTATATAGAAATCGTGGAAACTTCAAGAATATTATCAATTTATTAATGTCTCAGAAAATTTTTCTTAGTATCCTTTATACAATTTTTCATAATTTTTATACAAATTTCAGAATTTCTGTATAATTTTTTATAATTTTTTAGAACATTTCTCTGAATTGGAACACTTTTCAGAAATGCTTAAAAAATTTATATCTTTCCTGAAATTCTTTATATATATGTGAATTCAGATTCACACAATTCTAACCTTGAAAATGTTTTATTTTATAACTTAATTGTGAAAAAAACTTATAAAAAAAATTTGAAATATTTTTTCAGAAATGTTCATAAAAATAATAAGTTAAAAATATAAAGTCCTTAAAAATATTGTGAGCTTTTATGAACATTTTTTCAGGACTATTTATAAGTTAACTTCCAATTAAACGTAGCGACTACGGAAGCGTAAATATACAAATATATTCTACTTAATAAAATGAAATATTTCTCTTTATTTTTAAACAGACTGTTAAATTATTTTATTTATACTATGATTAAATAATTTATATTGAATATTATCCAGATTTAAAAATAATAATAAAAAAATCAATATTGTCAAAATTATCAAAGAAGAACCTCTTAAAATTTTGTTCCAGTTTTTCTTTTGTTTTTAACAGTAAAAATCGTCATTCCTTCCCAGTTACATGACTAATAACAGACTACTCTGTATTAACTCGGTAGATTAAACGTCTTCTCTACAAAATCTTTCTACTAGAAGTCTTGTGACAAAAGAATGTCATTAGGTATATCGAATCCTCAGTACATCAGGTAGAAAAGTGCACTTGCCTCGGCATATACAATTGCAACGTAAATTAGTTTATATTGTTGTATATTATATGTATATAGATACTGATGTACATAACTAAGATTTCGCCGATATTTCGTCAAAACCTGATTAGCAGTTTCCTTTATTACAAAAAAATGTCAAAAGACAAAATCTCGTTCCAATAGTATAAATCTTTTGTTCTATATCTTTGATAAATAAAACCTCTAATAAATTATTTCTATTTTGCTTACAAGAAGAAACATATTTCATGAGTCTCTTTTTTTTTAGAAAACCATTCTGTACTCTCATATCTATATACACATTAGCATATGTACAGGATATACACAGAATATCCCAGACGTCGGCGCTTCCTTTTCGAGAGAAATAACAAGATTGTTCATCTGTGTTATTAATAATTTACTGTTCACTTCAGTACTACTTCCTATCTCAACGTCAGGCCCATTATTTTCTTTCGGTTGGCTTTCATCTTTCATCATTGATCGTGGAGGATCTACGAGGATGCGCCACGTTTTAGGAAATTTCGTATATATTTCAAGATGTTACAAAAGAATGGCATTGTTCTCCCTTCCAAAAAAATTCACCCAACTTGGTTTTTTTTCTCCCTTATTCGCCTTTTCGCTCGATATTAACTCTCTTCGCTGGATTCGAACAATATCCCGTTTCGCACAAATCGTCGAACAAAATCCCATAATTCGATCATTTTCCTCCTTTCCATTCCATTCTGCCTTTTCTGCTTCATCCGTTCGTTTGTATTTTAGGCCTCTTCGGAATGTGAACCCTGAGAACTGCGTTTCTTCTTGTGGTTATTATGATGATGATAGCTGTGATGCTGATGGTGATGGTGATGTTCTCGATGTTGCATCAGAGCGTCTGTCTCCGGCTGGTTTTGATGGCCTACTAGGAGATCCAAAGTGCCCTTAGGTACAACGGGCGCCTGTTCACCTGTTGTCGGCGGAATCGGCGTTGCGATCGGTGACTCGACTGGAAGTGGCACGCAGTGTAATACGTAACATCTCACACCCGCCAAGATAAAGCCTGAAACAATAAAAATAATAATTAGAAGCGTATTTTTACATTGGAATTTCATCAATTGCAGATTCAAGTGGTGACGAGCACATGCGTGTCACCAACACGTCAATCGATTAAGCGTACTTATAAATCTTTATTTGACGCAAATCGACTACTATACCTATTCTACAATAGAGTCACAAATCGTAAGAAAGAAATTGATCAATCACAATTGAAAAAAATAATAGATGATTACTTAATTTCTTACGGCTTATGGATTATGACTCTCTTATAGAACAGCTTTAACAGTCACCTAACGGATAGTTTTAAAGAGAAAATTAATTCAGGAAAATCCGAGTTTATTGAAAATATATCTCCTATTCTTTCTCTAAATAAATATATTCTACTTAAATCTAAATTCTAAATCGATTTAATGTAAATTAATTTATTATTGCAATCATACGCACATAGTAAATTCGTAAAAACAATTGCTTCATTTCTCGACTATTATTGATTAATGCGTGGAACAAGCTGGAAATATTTTCATAATTCTACAAAATCATTGAGGAGAACGCAATATTCAATTTCTTCATCAACTCACGATATGGCGCTTATATTGAAATTAAAGATTTTTCGCTTGTTCTGCAAAACGTGTATCTTATGATATATAAGATAAAAGCTAATGTGACGCAAAAGAAGGGTTTTCCATATCTAAGAAAAGACTTACCAAGTATAAGTAGGGCAGCGCCTGCCACCAGTAACGCCAACCTGTGGTTGGTGGTCGTTGCACCCGGAACGAGTTGGACGAGACCGACCACGAGCACCACCGCACCCAACAACAGGCACACCACCACAGCGTGCAACCCGGATATCTGTAGGCAACGATCTTCATCAGGCGACGAATATGCTTATTTTCATTGCCGCTTCCGGCGCTTATACATATTATATATACACTATTATATTGTTCATAAGTTTCCAAACCTTCTTAAATATAAAATAAAAACACATTCTTTGAGTTTTTGTTTAATACAACTATAATAATTTGTCTCGGTGGTCTAAAGAACATTTATACGGAATACAAAAGTTCAACTCTCAGTCGAGGTAATATTTTTCGCAATAAATTTAATTATAGTTTTTCAGCACATTAACATTTTTCTAATATGCCTGATTGAGCATCGAATTATTAAAAATTGCTTATCAATTTAATTTAATTTTGATATTATTACAGTTTAATTGCATTTATAAGGAAAATCAATTTGGTGCAGTTCGAATGACTATAAATATGGTATACTTTATGGTAATACTTTAAATAATTGAATTATTTAAAGCATTAAAGATCCAGCTTTGACCAGCTTCCAGTTTATCGATTGTGTTCTCACATGTATAGTCTAAAATAAGATTTTTATTGTTTGCAATAATTTAGTTTTTTAATTATAAAATAAATAAAATATCAATCATAGATTACAATTTTTTCACATGAAAAATCCTCCTTTTGCTTTTATTATAACTTTATATATTTTTTTGTAAATTAATTTCTTAAGCATACTTAATGACATTTTTTTTCAGATCCATTGGCATCACTGTCAGATGACACTTTTCTTATCTATCATTCAGAGATTTTTTTTATAAATTGTAAGCCGACAATTTTTATCAAAATTCCACTTAGATACTGCATTGATATTCTATCATTGTCTTCCTTAACATCGATGTATCTACGTGGAATTCTGATAAAAATTATTAGTTCAGCTTGTTATTAATAAATTGAGAGTTGTCAATGACACCGCGAAAAGATGAGATATCAAACTAATTACTCATACAGACAAATTAACGACAAAAATAAAAAACAATTCATTATCCAAGTTATCGAATACAAAAAATGTATCCCAATGTAAATAAAAGCACTTTATTTAAACCGCTTCAATAAGAAATTTAACTTGCATAACTTATAGAGCTTTTTGAGATTATATGAGACTAAAATTCGAAACATTTTGTAAAATTTGGTTAATTGTAATATTTGATGCAATAAATAAATTTATTATTACTTATGTATTTTTTATTCAAACAGTTGTATCTCAAACGAGACGGGATTGTTTATTAGAGTAGAGAAGATATGATCAAAATGGGAGCGAATCTCAGGCCGAGCGTGAAATTTCAAATGTCGGCGCATCGCATGCTACAACCTTTCTTAAGAATATTAAATTAAATATATTGAGAATTAATATTAATTATTTGAATTCTGTCATATTCGAAATTTGATATTTTTGTAAATCAATATAAGGTTGTCTGAGCACAATTAATTATTATTTATTCAAAATTTAGAATATTATTTATTAAATTCAATTGATACTTTTAAGAAATGGAACAATAATTGGTCCAGGCAAATTGCGTTTGATAAGGAAATTTATCATAGATTCAAGCCGTTTTACCATTTCGTACTAGGAAAGGAGAGAAGAGTGAGTTAAAAGAAAAGTGAATAACACAAATTAAATATTTACATCTTTATTAACAGCGTAACCTGCTGGCACGCGGGTTATTGTCCAGTTATTGACGTTTGAGATGACTCGAGAGAGTCACCGTGATATTTTAGAGGCCTTAGGGACCTGATGTGAGACGATCATAGGTCGCATGTTCCGGCGACAAGAGACAGTGGCGTCGGCCCTCACAACGCATTCGACGATCAACTCCTTGCACGACGCGGGAGACTTCCGAGTTATAACTCATGTGGTTTTTAGCCTCTGATGTATAGATATGACCTGTATCCGCCTACCAGCGCGATTACCTCTCTTTATCATTCTATAGAAAAGCAATTTTTATTTACCAATGCGACCGTTTGAATTAAAATTGCAATTATTTAAATGAAAAAAACTAATTAATATGAATTGAATAAAGAATAACTGAAAGAAAGAATTGAGAGCTTCTAGTGCGGTCAATTCTGAGAAAGATCCAAGAAAGGGAGAGAACTGAGCAACTTCTACAAGCGCGATCAGCCGCTTGAGATATTAGAAAAAACAGTATTAAAAGAACAGAGTATTAAAAGACATTCGTATTTTTTTTTCTTAAGAATTATATCACATTATGAGATATTTCAAATTTTCTGCTCTTTGACAGTTTCCAATCCAGACAGAGATTCAGCTAAATAAAAAATTATCACGGAATTCGGTTTTCGTCGCGTTTATATAGGCGCTAGTGGCGAGTCGAGAAGAAGAGAGGGCTCGATTTTTCAGAAATTGGAACTACATGACAAATTTGAGTATTTCTCATAGAAATATTGATCATATCAAATTTAATATAATTTTGAAAGATCGAATCAATTTCTTGTTATTTAATAACATTTTGAAATTATTAGTTAGACTAATTTTTAGATCCTTCTCCCTGATCCGTGCCGCTCCTTCCTCAATTTTTGATTGATCGACGCTCACTAGCGCGACTAGTTCGCGTTTGCTTACATTATATTTTCGGCTGAATAAAATAATTACAACGATTAAGAAAATGATAATTAAATAAAAATGTAATGAATATGTCGCAGGACCGCAAATAATATTCTTAGTTTGAGTGGTCGAAATCTCATGCGGGAGTTCAAACGACGGGTTGCGACACGGGTTGCGATTGGTGTACGATATAACGACGTTTATTTCGTGGGATTACAAAAGTTGTAACGCTTTAATCAAATTAGTTTTTACAGATTCTTACGCAGGATAGTAATGCGAGACCTCGGTATGTGGAAATAATTTCCTCGCCTCCGAGCCTCTTCTCGCAATCTCATCGTCAGGCATTGGCACATGGGACGCGTCTCGCGAATGTTTTGATTGGCTCGCGCTAGACAAATGTTATGTCGTACCAGCGTGATAGAGAGCAATACTATGAACCGAATAAGTTTTCGCTTGGAATATTCGCGCAAAATATTTAACTAGAATATTTAACTAGAATATTTTAAATGAACGATACAAAACTAATTAACAAAAGTAAGTCAGCGTAGAATATGAAAGGTAGAAAAAATTATTATATGGATGGCAGGACGTAACATATTTTTAAAAAATTTTAAATTTCAAGGCACCGCACCGCAGTGGACGGAAAAATTCGGCCAACGTTCTAATTCTTGATCAATTTTAATATATATATAATACGTTGTTTTAATTTGTTCAAAATTGAATGAGCTATAAGTATATTCTTTTTGAATTAATTTTGAATTATGGATCAAATTAAAAATTGTCAATATGCATTATCGTACAATTTTCCCACCTGGATCGACTCATTCCTGTTACTGTCGCGAATTATAATTGTGCATAAAGCATGCAAAAATTAGCGAAAAAGTTCCACGCTCTCTCGTGCCCAACTTGTTTAAAGAAATTTCTGATATTTGTGAAACATCTGTCTGGTTATTGAATTATCTCGTACTGAAATTCCTTTACTTAAGAAATTTAATAGAGCGCGATGAAATTGTGCCGTTGCTCACGAATAACGGTCACAGTATATGTGTATATATATATAATATAGGTATAATGCCGGTCAATCTGTGTAAACATATTCTTTTATGAAATATTTTTATAATAATTCTATATAATATCGGCTTTCCAATCAAGTCAAAATAATTATGCAAGGAGCATGAAATCCTACACAAGAAGTGCAATTGTCTATTTATATATATTATAAATATTTTCATATTTAATAATAATATAATATAACGATAACATTTCGATCTTAGATTAGTATCATCTTCAGTACCAGAACAAAAATTATAAAATATCTATCTTTATATTATTTTACGCTACAAATTTTACATATACTTGTATGATGTTCTTATATTCTTAATTAATTATTTTTTTATTTATTCTTATTTCGTCCTATAAGGTTACACCTATCTTATGCTATCAATCCAGATTTCTGCATAAAATGATTGAATTTGACATCTTAATGTCTCACACAAGTCCCAATTTCTATAAATTATATCGTATTTAAAAGTTAAAAATTCGAAGTTGTCAAATAATATATAATTTATAAATTAATTTGTTGAGGACCTCCAAGAGATATATATCGACTGAGAAACATTAAGTGGGAAACGTTATCGAAAATATATTTGACTTGATAGAAAGAGAACAAAGGAGACTAACATAGGATTGCCTCTGAAGAGAGAAATTAGAAAAGAAAGAAAGAATACGAATCCGGCAACTTATCCGTCGCTTTGTTTATTGAATCCATTATTTTGTTTTTTAATAAATATCATTTCTAATAATCATCCTTTTATGATAGAAATCTTCTATATCTAAAATTACTGTACCGTCCCAATCAAATTCATGATTTATTGGGAATTATGGGTATGGGAAAAAGTTCGTGGCGATTTTTAAATAAAATTAAAGTGTTTTTTTTAAAGTATTGAAATCAATTTATTTAAACCAAATATGCTCCATTATTTTCTATAATATTTTGCCATTTTTGGGGCAGAATCATAATTCCATCGCAATATCGATCGAACTTCTGTGGTTTCTGATCGAAAAACTGCTTCAAGTGATTTTCACAGCCTCTTTTGAAGCTAGCTTTACATCATTAAGAGAATTCTGCAGAGACCTAAACAAATGATAGTCTGAGGGTGCTATATCAGGACTATACGGTGGATGCATTAAAACTTCCCACAAGCCATTGCCTCTCGCAATTTTTGCCAAGTCATCAAAAATGTGTGTGGTCGAACGTTGTCGTGATGGAAGACGACACTTCTCCTATTGATTAATTCTGGCCGCTTTCTCTCAATTGCTTGTTGTAATCTCTGCAGTTGTTCACAGAGTTCGGAATATAATTGTTTGATTGGACGATAACAGCTCATAGAACGATTCCCTTCCAGTCCCATACTACACACACACAACATCACCTTCTTCCTCGTCAATCCAGGTTTTGCGATTGCTTGCGTCTTCTCTCCTTTCTTTTTCTAGTTGGATTGTCGTAGGTGATCCATTTTTCATCACCAGTTACCATTCTCTTCAGAAATAACTCAATTTCATTCCGTTTCAGTAGCGTATCACAAATGTTAATTCGGTTCATCACGTTCCTAACACTCAACTCGTGAGGAACCCAAACATCGAGCTTCTTTTTGTATCCAGCTTTGTGTAAATGATTTAAAACTGTTTTGTGGTCGATGCCTAGTTCCCTGACAATCTCCACAGTGCTCACACGCTCGACTTTTACCATGATTTCATCGGACTTTTCAATGATTGGTCGATCGGAGCGAGGTTCATCTTTCACATCGAAATTTCCAGCACGAAAGCGAGCGAACCATTTCCGTGCTGCTGATTTTGATAGAGTACCTTCACCGTAAATAGCACAAATTTTTTCACAAGCCTGTGCAGCATTCTTGCCTTTATCGTGATACTGCAAAATGTAGCGAATTTTTTTCTTATTTATTTCCATTTTCAAAATAAAATAACTTTTGATTCACTTCACCGATTTCAATCTTTTTCGGCTCAAAACAAAGGTTAAAATGTCACTTTTTAAACGCACGTCTAGTATTGCCAATGCGATTAGTAGTTGCCGACTGCTGAGCATTTAATGCCATCTAGTGGGAAAAACGCCACGAACTTTTTCCCACACCCAATATTTGAAGTCTATGGTTAGAAATCATTGAGAAGGCTTCTGTGAATTTTTTAATGTCATTTGTTTCTAGTCTTTTGTCTTAACTCTGTCTTTTTGTCTGTCCTACATAACTAGCGTCACAGTCTCGACAATTAATCTTATATATCACATAACACTATTCATTATTTCTAGCAGATTTTTACCTATTTTTATGAATTTATTTAATGGATTTATCAGTTTATAAGCAATCTGACATCCATGTTTCTTGGCTACTTTTTTTTAGATTCCTAGAAATTTTATATATAAAATGGTAAAATACTTTTTTATATCACAGTATCTACCTGCCCTTTCTCTAATTTATTCTTTTTCTTATGTAAATATTTATTAATGTGATTTCTTATTACTACGTATATAAAATTTAATGGATACCCATTATTCAGGGAATACTTATTATTAATATATTAATTTTAGATTCTTATGGTGAAATTTTGGATATGATAATGTTATTTTGTTAATGATTTTATTAATTAAACCTTCTATAACAGCTTTTTTACATTTCATTGGATGATCTGAATAAAAGCTAATATCTGCCAGAAATTGTCAGTTTTGTATACAAGTTAAATGAAATGCAACCATTTTCTACAATCAAAGTCACATCAAGATAATTTATGTTATTATTAGTACCAATCTCCATCGTAAACTGTAATTTTTCATCAAGCCTTTCATGGAATAAATTGAACTTTTTTAAAATTCCTTGTAACTTATTATTATGTGCCGCAAAAATAATATCATCTATCGGAAATGGAACGGAAAACTGACACCAATATATTCAAGTGCAGTCTCTTCGAAATCCTGCATAATTATATCAACTAAAATGAGTGATAAAATTAGAAAACCTATGAATGCCGAATCTGTCTATAAATTGTCTTATTGAAAGTAAGAAATGTTGAGTTCAAAATTAAAAAAACAGTCATTATGAGTTCGTTCAAAGGAATAGAAGTGTGATATAAAATAAATTTCTATCTTTTTTTGATAATGTTCAGAGCTAATTCATTAGACACATTAATGAACATCGACACAACATCCAACGAAACAATTATATAATTCTTTTCAATTTCCATGCCATTGAGTTTCTCTACTAATTGATAGCTGTTTTTTTTTATACAGGATATAACTAAAAATACATATATGGAGCCTATCATGAGATACAAGACAAGAATCCAAGTAGAAAAATCCTGAGTCATTTTTTGATTATCGGTTCGTTGTTATACAACGTTCTCCCTTCCCTTCCCTCCTCCCTCCCTCCTCTCCTCTTTCCTCCCCCACTCTCTCTCTCCTTCCCTCCTTTCTCCCTCACTTTTTATTTATGCATACAAATATTCCGCACTATCGAAAGAATAATAAAATTCAAAAAACAAAACACAGCAGAAAAAAGTAGAAGGGAATTACTTTGAACTTATTATAATTTTAATGAAATAAATAATCGATTAGTTCACACTAAATCGATAATTTATTACGAAAATACCAAATCATTAATTTTAGCCGTGCTAACTTTCTGATTTTTTAAGATTTCTTTAAACAAGGTATATGGAGAGAGAGAGAGAGAGAGAGAGAGAGAGAGAGAAGAGAGAAGAGAGAGAGAGAATTGCTAATTACAACCGCTTCGCTGCTCATCGTCGATCTCCTCCCGCCGCGTATTCGTCATCTCCACTCAGACTTGCTGCGTCCTTGTTTTCCATCTATAAATGCGCTAACTTTTTCATGCGGCGCTGAAATGTTTTCTTGCATCAAGAAATATCGAATCAAATCTTTGTAACCTGTAGCGGAGAGATAATAGATTTCTGCTATGTATTATTGTGTATTATTTATTCTAAAAAGTTCAACATGTTTAATTATAAATGTCACGCATGGATGTGTAAATTTAATTCAAAAAGAAATTTTACATAATTTATTATATCGGTAATTAGTAATACCCCAGCCTACCTAAAATCTTAATAAAAATATACTCATTTGTCGAATTTTCACTCAAAACGAAAAAATCTGACAAAAAAACGCGGTTTCGTGAATCGAATTATTAAAATTAGAGACTGCAAAAATCTTTTTTTGTTATCGACACTACTCTCCCTTTTGCTCCATATATATTTCTTTAATTATCCTGTATAGCTAAAATGTTTCGGAATGTTTCGCTCAATAATGTATGAACGATGCAATAATATAAAAGGCTGTCAATACACGATACTATAATCTGGTGAAGGCTGAACTTCCGAAAACATTGTACCTCTGAAATAAATTTTGGCAGAAACATTCTAAATTACATCAAACGAATGCTTTTAAATAAATTTTCACCAATACGAAAATTTAATACCAAAAATGTTTGAATAACGTTATAGAAGTTTGTACACTAAAAAAAAAAATTTGTTCAACGAAAAAAAAATTTGACTCAACAAAATGCTGTGATCGAATACGTGCAAATAAATATCAATGTAACAAGAGCAAAATATTTTATTTAATTACTATGATTTTAAATTTGGCTCGACTAAATTGAGTTATTACCGACAAAATGTTTATTTGATTTTAGAAAATATATTTGATTAAATAGAAATTCATTTTGATGATCCATTAAATAGCATTGAGACAAATCCAATTTCAATTTATTATTTATTGAATTCTTGTCTTATTAATTACAATTAATTATTATTGAAAAACGCTTCGCCGCCAAAATTTGAACCTACGATCCCTAGAGCGGTAGCCTAATACACTTACGCTGAATTAATCGCATGCTTGTGATCGAATCATTACTAGCGTTACTTATACCTCCTACTGTAACCATTTTTAATTGCCTGTGCTGACAGTTTAATAATATTTGAAGAGATTATATGAAAACAAAATAATATGTAAATAAATAAACATTTTGATCTTATCAACTTTTAATCAATATCATCTATTATATACACTGAAAGAAAAGATTGATTGCTGCAGCAAATTAGATGGTTGAATATGGCATAGCATTCTTAATTGGCTGTAGCAACCAATTTTTGGTTGCATAGTCAATCTAAATCCTATACTGACATTGTGGATAGGCTTACACAACCAATCAGCTGCACCAAAAATTGACTATTGCAACCAATTAAAAATGCCATGCTATATTTTACCATCTAATTTGTTGCAGCAGCCAATCTTTTCTTTCAGTATAACAAAACACGTGTACACGTAAAAATAATATAAGATTATTCATGTTAATGCAACAATGTTTTATTCAATTAAACCGTAGTCTACTTATCAAATTGTTCAATGTTGGTTAACGAAAATAATTCAATTTTATTTAATTGACTACAGCATCGTATATTCATTTGGATGTTAGCTGATTTTTGCTGTTAATTGATTTTTCTTGAAAACTTCCAAATGATAGTAGTTCTGTCAACTAAATATTGAATTATTTTCATTAACCAACATCGAACAATTTGATAAGTAGATTAAGTTAAGTTTAATTGAATAAAACATTAATCATATATCTTGTTTGACATAAATGATCTTATATTATTTTTTTTACGTATACACATGTTTTGTTATACTGAAAGAAAAGATTGGCTGCTGCAGCAAATTAAAATATTATATATATATTTAAGACAATCAAATGTTTTGTCAAATAAGTATATATTCTACTATATTCTTAGTATAGACGAATTTTTGAGTAAGATTAACCGAATCCATTATTAATTTTATATCAAATATATAAATATATTAAGTAAGACTGACTCAATTTATCATTAATTGAAGTATAAGTTATTGACCCAACATATTAACTTTACTTTTCAATAAATAATTGTTGTTTTTTCTGAAAAATATTTCTTCCAAAATTTATGTAAGTTAAAATAACTAAATATTTAAGCTTCTCATATACTTCAATTAATAATGAATTGGGTTAGTCTTATTTAAGAATTCGTCTATACTAATGTAGAACATATATTTATTCGACATTTGTTGTCTTAAATATATATATTATATCGTAATAACATCGTATAGCATACATTATACGAAGTTATACGATTGCTTGCGTCTTCTCTCCTTTCTTTTTCAGTTGGATTGTCGTAGGTGATC
>NW_012130093.1:3294282-3306579 GCF_000143395.1 Atta cephalotes | reverse complement strand
ATATATATATATATTATATAGATTTATAAAATATTATTCATATAATAAAAGTATAATTTCAAACAAAATCCTCGCATTTAAAACAATATATATATATTTAAGACAACAAATGTTTTGTCGAATAAATATATGTTCTACATTAGTATAGACGAATTCTTAAGTAAGACAGTAGCAATATATATATATATATGTGTGTATCTCATATAACGCATTTAGTTGACTCCGTGAAACTATCCAAATAAATATAACGACGCTGGTAACTAATTTATTTTTAAGACTACTAAATGATAATAGAGTTGTCAAATAAAATATAATATAAATATAATATAAATTGAATTATTTCCTTTAATCAACGTTGAACAGACTTTGTTGAACAGACTGAAGTTAAATTCGATTGAATAAAATTTGTTGAACAAATCTGCAAACGATTTAATGTGTTTAGTTGAACAAATTTTTTTCAGTGTACTTATAAATTTCTAATATATTACATGTTTATCGTGGTTTATATAGCAGTTGGGTGAGGGGAATGAAATATACAGAAAAAAATATAATAATCATCCTTCCCTGCTTGGGGACGCGCGACTTTCATTCGAAATAATTCCCCCCCCCCTCCCCCTATTCGATAGTATCAGTATCCGAAAAAGGATTGAAATAGATTCGTTTGGTCATTGCTGAATCCAATTTCTTAATTTTTTTAACCCATTTCAATCTAATTCAAATATAAGCAATGCTTGAATCCATTTTAATCCATGACGTGAAATTGAAACTACAGGATTCCTTTCAATCGAAAAAAAGTTTTACGGAAAAAATAAGCTATGCAATTCATTTTAATCAATATAGAATTGAAATGACATAATTCTTATTCTTTCAATCCAATGTATTCTTCAAATTTATTTTTGCCCATAATACGAGACTGAAAGCAAGTTTTATTCTTTTCAATCGAAAAAAATTTTTTTAATTGTTGAATTAATTTCAATTCATGACATAAGATTGAAACAAAGTTTTTTTTATTTCAATAAAATAATTTCATATTTTTGGAAATATATCTTGATGATGGATTCTCAGTTTAAATATTGATAAAATTATACTCACTGTGCGTTTTTGTAGAAAATAAAAGAATCTGCCAGAAAAAAAGCGTCGCTTTATTTCGTGAAATATTAATCTTAAATTGAAGACAGGTTAGGAAATCTGTCAGGGCATTCATAAAAGAAATACAATTTAGCTATACGTGAATATCTTTTTAATAATATCTATTGAGCAGATATGCCACAGTTGTATTAGGTGCTTCAATTAATTCTCGCTGCTTTTTGCTACAAAAACTCATGTTTACATTCATTGTTTCATCAAACAGGCATCTGATATTTTATTCACAATATTGTGCATCGATAACTATAATCTTTTCGCTCTTTTCGGGTAACAAATGGATTCCGCAGTAAAAAAAATTCAGATTTTTTCGAGGTAATCTAGTTATCGAGCTATTTTTTGATATCTTCGAAATAATTGAAGATTGCTCAGAAAGACCATGCTCCATCGATCGAATCAAATGATAAAATCTGAAAGAGCAACGTCTAGTGAATAGGACAGGTGGGATAAGACATCCCGTCCAAGTGCCTTCCTTCATTGATTCTGCAACATGTGATCTAGCGTTGTTATGAAAAAGAATAACTCTGTCATGTCTTTTGGCGTATTGCAGGTGTTTTTCTTTGAGTCCTTGATTCAAATTGAATAATTGAAGTCAGTAGCGTTCAGCATTGATAGTTTGATAAGATTGCAACTCATAGTTACACTATATCGACTTAATCCAACCAAATGCATAGCATGACTTTTTTCCATAAATATCTTGTTTTGATGTTGATATTGATGGTTCGTCAGGACGCATCCATGATTTCTTGCATGATTTTTTAGGATTGTCGTAACGAATCTATTTTTTATCGTCAGTCATAATTCGATACAAAAACGACTTCCGTTTTTGTCTTTGAAGCAGCAATTCACAAATGACTAAACGTTTCGCAATGTTCTCTTTCTCTCAATTCATATGGAACCCAATTTCTTAACTTCTGCATCATTCCTATTACTTTTAAAAATTTGCTAACGGTTGATTCATCGACATTTAATGTTTCCGACAATTCTTTGAGCGTCTGATATGAATCTTTTTAAAGTAATGCTTCAATTCTCCCTTTTCAAACTTTTTCAGCTGACCAGGGTACTTTTTGTTATTCACATCAAAATCGTTGTTTTTTAATGTTCTAAATCTCTATAAGAACATTGTTTCAGATAAAGTATGCACTCCATAAGCCTCCATTAAAAAATGATGACTATTCAATCATCGATTATCGACGAAGATCAGTGATAGCGAATAAATCGCGCTGTGATTGCAACTGCGCTTTTTTTGCTTTTAACAAACTGTTGTTTTCATGGCGATTTTAATCAGCACGGAGTACGATAGACACTGCATAAATAGCTTTCCGATAGGCAAGAATGAATTATTTGACAAGCCTAAACACGTTAGTGAAACAAACAGCAACTGTTGCCGACTCCCGTCATCCTGATAACTTGAAGTCAAGTTGCTTATAACACAGATGAGAGAAGAAAGGGTCTTCAAACATTTTCACTCATCGTCAATCTCAACGGCATCTCACGTAATGGTCGCTTCCTTTCTTTTGTTGTTATCCTGACGGATAACTCTCAGGCAGTGAGTTGTTCCACTAATGAGTGTCCGATGAATTAACTCGAACAGGCTTATCTGACGGTCCGCCCTGGATAGCCACACGACCACGCTTTACCATGTCGTTCCTTGTCGTATCTGACGATCTCAGGCGGTGCCTAGCAAGCATTATTTAATTACGACGTCTGATGAACGATTCAGCACATGCCTCATGCACACCTCGTAAACGGAGCCTGATCGGCTCAGGCTAAGATCCGTAAATAATCTACAATCATGACATCATTTTAAAATATTGTGCTTCTTTTTATTTTATAAATAACTTCTCTGTAAAAGAATTTCTGTAGTCATAGGTCTTCGTTAATAATGCATACCTTATGATACCTTATTCAAAATATATTCACTTTCTTATTATTAATCTGCTTTCGGTTCACCTTCACAGTGCATTTCGACCAGCCGGATCCCCTACTCTTGTTCTTATCCCAATGACCTTCAACGGCAAATTTCTTAAGATTAAAACAGAAAAATAATCTTTCGCGAATGCTCTTTTTTGATACAACACCCGACATTTTTAATGCGATAAAAAATTATGTTCTTTGCATCCGATCAAATGTTACATACTGATTATTAAAACCTATTGATAGGTTGATACTTTCATGTACATCAGCAATCACTTTCGGCCATGTTGAAATAGCATAAATATCTTCCGGTTAACAGCAAGAATTAATTCAAGCATCTAATACATTCCTTAATATTCAAGGTTTATGAATCATCGAGATAGCAGTTCCCATATAATTGTAGAGGTCAAGCATGCAAGACATGGTACAGCTTCAAGATGGATGACTGTTTGAGAGCATCATAAAAATTAATTCTCTAAGATGATTCTTTAGATGAAAACATTTTTTTTATTATAATTTTGTCATGTGTGCATTTTAGAATGTACCAATTTATAATACTTATTTTAGCAATAAAACTAGAATAATTAATTTTATAGCTGATTGATAATTTGAATCTATTTGAATCTATCTGACTCCATAAAAAATGAATCTGTTTGAATCCATTTGAATTCATAAAAAAGAATTATGTTCTATTCCCATATATGAATAGAAAATGATTTTATCACATTCAATTCTTTTCTGTTCATATATATATATATATATATGTTAATGTATAATACTGATGGTCGTGCGACTTTCACCTAAAGCGATTTCCATTCCACCTGCTTGGCGGCGCACGACTTTCATCCGAAGCGACTCTTATCCCATCTCCCCCCTGCTAGGGAGCGCACGACTTTGACTCGAAGCGACTTCCATTTCAACTCCTTCTCTACTTCAGAAGCGTTCGACTTTTCACGCGAAATGAGTTTCATCTCTCGCCCCCCCCCCCTCCCGTCTAGGGGCACGAAGTGAAGTAGATCTTCTTGGAGATCAAGGTCAATATCAAAGTCAGAAGTGATTAAAATGAATTATATAAAGGTAATTCATTCGGGTGGTATATAACTTTACTTAAACGTTTTTGACATTAAACTTTCTTGTTGATAAAAATCCATTTAAGGACATTCATTTGATGTCATTTAGAGTGTTTCTGCCAAAATTTATGAAAATCGAGGGTACGATATTTTCAGAAGTTTATTCATAATTTTAATTCCGCCAGAGATGTTGAAAATCGCCCCTGTCAGTCCTAAGTCTGGATGAAGGAGGAGGATTCGGAAGCAAAGTTGGTTGCCTACCTCCGACAAAAAATCCCGCACGCTCACAGAACCAACGACATGCCTCAGAATAGGACAGATACAACAATAACGAATCAGGCAAGACACAGGACAAACAAATAAGATAATACATAATGCAAAAAAGAAGAGAAGAAACATCCTGAGATGCGGGAGCTAGAATAACTGCAGCTAGAATGGAAGAAAGCAGGAAATCCTGTTGAAATTGGAAGAAGGAAAAGTATTGTATATGCGCGCTGTCAGAGACTAGGAAAAGAGGGAAAGGAGACATATCCCTACCCTACTCCATCCTCAAGTAAGCGGATCGGATAAGGACAAACGAGCAAAAGCGGGTAGGAATTTTGATTAGCAAATTCAAGCATATCATCAAAGATACCAGTTATAATGAAAGAATTATCAAATTAGTCATCAATTTAAGCAAAGAGAGAATCCACTTCGTCAACGTTTATTGGCATTTGATGCCAATAAAAGTAAAGAAGAAACAAAGGCTTTCTGTAACACCTTACAAAAAGAAAATAGACAAAATATCTGATGAAAGAACGCTGATAATGGAAGACCTGAATGCCAGAGTCAAGAACACAATTGTAAATGGTGCAATGCAAAAATTTAATAAGCCATAAGTCAATGACAATGAAGAAGCATTGATAGCCTTTTGCACTCACAATGAGCTAAGGATAAATAACATCTTCTTTGATCACAAACCATAACATAAACTTGGTATAATACAAGGGGGCAAATCTTCATGCTTGACTTCATCATGTCGAGCAATATACCCTAGTCAGATTATTGTACGGACTCTTTCCTCTACGAACATAAAATTATAAATTGCTCCTCAAGAAAATCCATGCCACCACATGTATAAATAAAAAAAAAACCGAAGCCTATCGTCGAAAAACTAAATCGAGTCGATGCAGGACCAAACGGTGAAAACCTATACACAAATCGGCTAAAGCTAAAACTAGAATAAAACGGTACGAATAAGGGACAACTAATGGAAGGCCTTTGAACGGAAGGGAAAACAGAACATACCCTCTGAAATAGGATTCGCTTGACTGTCAGAGACATATAGAACATACAGGACATGTTGAGATGGAGACGTGTAGACATGAAGAAGAGAATGAAATGATACATATAACGAACATGTAAGACAATAGGATCGCAAAAATAACCAGGAATGGAAAACCTCGCACCAGACGCCTCCAGGGAGTTCTCCTAAACAATGAAAGGATAACTGAATATCGTCTTCACAAGAAGCATAATAGTTGGAAAAACAAGCTCGAAGCCTATTTCAAAAAGAAGAAGATCCATAATCCTTACTGGACAATTTTTTTGTGTATTTTTGGCAATGCATAGGCTTTCTGTAGAATATCATCGGGAACATATGATCGTCTATAAGTGTACTCGTTTATATATCCCCTATTTCTCCATCTTCTCAAGAAAGTACCCACTTCCAAAGTGAGTTTTTTTTAACGGATCTTTTTTTACTATATAGGTTTTATTGTATAGATGTCAACATCAGAAAGCAGCGTTCCGTTTTTAAATTATAGTCGTTTATATTAAATATAACTGTAATGTTGCCTTTGTCAGCTCTGATAAAAAGAACCTTGGGATATTTTAATATTTTGAAGTAAAACATTCTTTGGATATTATCCATTCTTTAATTAATCAGTTATTCCTGTTAAATATATCAGATTGATTTAGATTGGTAATAATAGAGATCACTTTATTTTTAATAGAATTACTAATTGTTTTTAAAATACACAAATTTAAAAATATTGTTTTCGGCACTTTTTATCAATTGTATAATGGATCTTTTTTTGTTAAATATTAAGAGGGAAGTTGAAATGACCATCTAATTACATTAATAATTTAATCAAGAATATTAATCTTTTATGAACCAATTCCTATGTATATTGTTTAGCATTGTTTCCGAACTAAACTCCGAAGGAGTTGCAAGTTTGGTATACTTTTTTCGACGATAATCTTATTGCAATAAATCTCGCTAATAAGATTAGGAAACCTGAGAATTCATATTACTTTTTAATAATTTTGTGAAGTATTTAATTGATTTTCCATTTTTTCTGTACTTAACATTTCTATAGATAATAAATCAATTTTTTTAACAACAATATCAAGAGTGTACAGGATTCTTAAGAATCAAATATAACGAAAAAATTATTTTAAAACATAAAAACTTAAACGAGAAGTATATTTAATATAATATTCTATAAATAATTAAAAATTATATATATATATATATATAAATTACATGACATGTTTCAGTCTCACGATTGATCTTCAGATGTGAAAATCATATATGAATAGGTGATGTTAAATTGATTAAACGCAATCAAAGAAATAGATAAAATTATGAACACGTTAATGAAGACCAGAGAGATGTTTTGTAGAGAGATGTTTTGTAGAGAGACGGAAATTACTCGCAAAATGATTGAACGACCAGTTGTTTAAAATTTTCCGTTGTTCTGGAAAAAAAATCAAAATAAATTAAAAGAACAAAAAAGATCGAGTAAAAGTGTCACTCTTGTAAAATAACTAACCTAATATTTAGCATGTCGAGAAGATGCTCGTCTTATTAAATTATTAAATTATTCAGCGTTAGTGCAGCATTAATTTGTGATGAAATATCAACATCACAGTGGAAAATTTTGTCACAATATAAAATTAACGATGTAGAGATAAAAATTAATATATTAAAAATATTAAAAATGAGACCAGTGTTAATGTATGTTACTTTATGTTGTTGTTTGACAGACGAACACTGACTGAAGAATAATAAAATTATCTTGGTATTGCATGTCAGATTTTGTTTATTAACAATATGTAAGCTTTATGTTGGCCCTCAATATCTGTTTGTAGATTTAGATTGCTTTTTTCTTTTTTAATGTTTAACATTTCTGAAATTAAACACTTATTATAACAAGATTCTTCATCTAAAATTTTAATGTTATTCCAATTAAAGTCATCGTCGTGTTGTAACCTGTTGTTCCATTATCACTGATCGAGATGTTTCACCGAATATAATTCTTGTGTTCATTAATTCTTGTTTTTAGTTTTCTGTTTAAATGTACTTCTCGTTTGAGTTTTTATGTTGTAAAATAATTTTTTCGTTATATTTGACTCTTAAGTGCCACTCTTAATATTATTGTAAATTAAGATCCTTTGATCTTACAATAATTTATTCAATTTTTCTATTTATCCTATTGACTATAGACGATATTCCTCTTTTCATGAATGAAGAATGTTGATTCTATTATGGTAAATATTATGAGATGTTTTTACAAATAATAAACAATTTCAATCTCACATACTCTAAATGTTTGTATGTGTCATTTAGTTCTAATCTTATCATTTTATACGCAAAATTAAATTTAATTCTGTTACAATTTAGGTGGATTTTTCGAAACTAAACTCAACAACTCAACTTACTAAGTAGAAATTAAAAAGTTTCTATTTAAAGTTTTGATACAACGTTCCCTCAGATTCGACATGAACGATCGATGAAAAAAGCCAGGGAGGAACATTTCACAGAATGGAAAACCTAGACGAAGATAAAAAACTGCTTACGCCATCTTCTAGCTATTTCTTAAATTAAAATGCAATCGCTCGACATGAACAAACTTGCTTCAAAACAAATATAGAAGTGAATATAAGTCTAAATCTCTATCTATATCCTTTTAATTATATAACAATAAAAGCGATGTAATTTCTTAGTTATAAAAAAGACAATTGTATTCTCTAACATTCCTCCTCCATTTAATGTCTTCTATGTTGCAATTTTATGTCTTCTGATGTCTTCTTTGTTAAGTCCGGAGCGTAGAGCCGCAAATTGTAATTCAGATAATGGTTTGGTAAACACATCAGCTATTTGTTCCTTTGATGACAGATAATGAATCCTCATAAATCCTTTTTCGTAGAGATCTTGTACAAAATTATATTTGACGTCGACATGCTTTAGTCGTTTATGCTCCCACTTAGCAAGAAAATGATTGATTGATTGTCTTTATATACAATGGATAGCAGGAGTTGAAGTACCGAAATCAGATAAAAGATTATATAGGATATTCTGTTTTAAATGATCCAACCCAATATCTTGAAAACTACACCCAGTAGACAAAAATGTTTCAGACAAAAAGTTGTTTGTCTTGAAGAGGGATGGTGCCATTGATTTGACTTTGGATAGTCCTCTGAAGGACGTAAAAGTCACGTAAAAGTCGCCTTCAATTTTTTAAATGGAATCCCCTATTTCTCATTACAAATTCTTATAGTTCATCTCACGAGTTTTCCAAAACACTATAACTAAGTAACTTTTCGTTGCGTATTAGTTAAGTTAAAAAGCAAGATTGGTACTGATCCGATTAAGATAACATCGGAACAGATCCGGCCAATTAAGGCAAGATCGGGACTGATCCAATCGATTAAGGCAAGATCGCGCAGGACTGGATCCGGCCAATTCGATCCATGTCAGAATCTAATTTTCATGTGAAAGGATTATGATCTTAATAAGTGTTCAAATAAATGTCCATTATTATCCACATATAATTGAACTCAATGTTCAAAACTGTTAACTGTCAATAAAAGTACATTTCTTGGAGTGCTACGGCAGGTAAGAGTTATACTCTCTCTTGTTGTGGGTATTTTTGAGTATACATCGTTTTCCAAGTATCCTCATAAAAAGAAATCTAGATTTGACAAGTATGGAGATCTAGGACACTACGACACTGGTCCACCGCGTTCTGTCTATCTATTGTACCTGGGAATGGAACATCTACCAGGTGTATAAGCTTAAATCCGTTGTTTTTTAGTCAGAAAAATACATTTTTTTTCCTAGGAAGCAAAAACAAATTTATTCAAAGTACTTGCCCTCGCTAACTATACATTTTTCCCATCTTTCGGGCAATTTATGTATACCACGCCAAAAAAATTCCTCATCTTTCGAGGCAAACCACTCATCAAGCTATTTTCGGACGTCTTCGTAAGAATCGAAGTGTCGCTCAGCGAGCGCGTGGGCATCGACGAAAACAGGTGATAGTCAGAAGATACCAGATCTGGTGAGTAAGCGGGATGGGGTAGCACTTCCCGTGTCTTCAAGTAGTTTTGGACCATTGTTGACGTGTGCGATGGTACGTTGTCGTGGAGGAAAATCAGCTTGTCATGTCTTTTCCAATAATGCGATCTTTTTCTACGCAGAGAACGGTGCAATTTGATCAGTTAGTAGTAGCGGCATTAATAGTTTCACCAGGTTTTAACAGCTCGTAGTAGATGATACCCTCCTGATCCCACCAAACGCAAAGCATCGTCTTCCATCCGAAGCGATTTGGTCTTGAAGAAGATGTTGATGATTGGGCGGGATTAACCCAAGATTTCTTGCATTTAGGATTCTGAAAATAGATCTACTTTTCATCGCCTGTCACAATCTGATGCAGGAACGACTTTCTTTTTTGTCTGGCAAGCAGAATTTGGCATGTGTTTTGGCGTCGCTCCATCTGTCTATCGTTCAGTTCATGCGGCACCCATTTTTCGATCTTTTGAACCTTCCCCATGGCATGTAACCGCATGAAAATGGCTGCTTGAGAATTGCTCAGCAAGCATTTTTTGCGATTGGGTATCGTCCTCGTCCAAAAGAGTCTGCAATTGATCTCAACTTTCCTGAGCCGATTTTCACGCTTCTTGTCACTCAGGTCAAAATTGTCGTCATTAAATCGGCGAAACCAATCTCTGCACGTTGTTTCCGATGAAGCATTGTCTCCATAGGCCTCCACAAGCATTCGATGCGATTCGGCAGTCAATTTCTTCAAATTGAAACAGAAAAGCATAGTTTCCCGCATATGCTTTTTTTTTAGCAAAAAACTAGACATGATTACGAAAGAAAAAATGTATGTTATTGTATGAAATTGCTGATGATGTGCACTGGTTAATGTTGACAGATATCAAACACATAAAAAAAAGTGTATTGTGTGCCCAGGGTAGCTTTGTACGCTCATTAATGCCATCTATGAGCAAACAGCGGATTTAAGCTTACACACCTGGTAGAACAAGCATACCAGAAACAGACTGTCTATTATAATTTGCGAAAAAGCGATCGAAGTTTCGAAATTGGAAACTTAGTACTGCGGTGGCAACGCAAGTTATCGTCGATGGCTCAAAATGTTGCTGCGAAATTGTCATCGAGTCAGGGACCTTTCCGAGTAAGTCGCGTTTTGCCACCGGTCGTATATGAATTCGCTAATTTTGGTGACACACTCGTTGGAAAAGTTCACGTTAAATATTTCAAATCTTATTATGCCTCTGATTAAATCCTTCTTAATTCCGGATCTTAATTCGAAATTAACGGAGTTACCGAGGAAAAATACCGCCCCGAGCTACCGAGAGAGAAGAGCTAATGAAAGGCCAGAGGATGGTGGAACAGCTCCTGAGGGCTTGCGAGGAAAGGGGGGAAACTGGGAGATCTTCGAATACCTACAAGAGAGGTAGCTCGGCTTCTGGTGAGATGTGGAGGGGGTAGAGGGAATCTTGCTACACCACCGGGGCGCAGTAGTGAGGGAATGGCCCTCGACATGAGACGTCGCTGCGGGCTTTTAATAGCGGCCGAAGCGGGCTGAGAAAAGGGTAAATGGAATCTCTGGAAAGAAAGAATGAGGGAGGAGCCGAGGGCGACTTTTCCGCGCGACTGAGCTTTCTGGTGACGTGGAAGACCGCCAGGCTCATCCTCGGAAGTAGGAATGCTACTGAAGTGGCGCCTGTTGAATTCCTCCATGAGACACCCCATAGGATCCGCGAGGCGAGGCGCATGAGAAGCTCCCACCCGAGATAGGCAACAACGCCCGGCGAGACTCTCGCCGGGACCAATGATGGCGACTCATTCGAGGTTCCCGGAACAACGACCCTCCATATATAAGCGAAGCAGTAGCCCCCGACCAGCGATTGCAGGATGCTGGAATTGTGGGGGAGGGACACACTGTTACTCTGCTCCCACCGAGCCGAATTTTGCTTCGAGTGCGGAAGAAGAGGAGTTGGATTCCGTTCTCAGCCGTCGGAGAGTGAACACCTCTCTGAAATACATACCGATTGTGAAATATATACAGCGCTTTCTAATCTAAATGGAATCTATGCATCTTTAATATATTATTGAAGTTTGGATTACTTGCTGTATTTGTTTGATAATGATCAAGACCGAAAGATTTGCCTGTGGAAGAAGAAGACGATTTTTCTGAGATTGATATTAGAAATTGAATCATTTGCACTTCTTCATAATTCAAGGAGAGGCGAGAAAAGAAAGAAGGAAATTAACCGGATTGCTTGATCAACCTGATTATCTGGTGAGCTTTTTAGGGTGTAAGACCAATATATTGTAATTAAGGCTAACGCTTTGATTAAATTTTTACTTTAAATTAAATGAAATATTCTTGAAGGATTGGTAGCTACTTTGAATATTCGATTTTGAAAACTAATCTGTGCTGCACTAGTATATTAATGTATCATTGACCTATTTGTACTGGAATTTTTGTTTCTGTAGGAGAGTTATATTATAATTATTTTCTGTATATTCTAGTGCAAGTTTGGTTAAACATTTTTATTTGAATTTGATTTCGCTTTTACTAATTATATTGTTAAGATATATAAGGTCCTACAATTTGATTTGCTCTGATTACATTATTTTTCTTTTTGTTAGTTTTGAATTTATATTAATGATTTGAGTTATGAATGTCTTTCTGTGAGTTGGGTGTATCTATTGTAATATAAAGTATTGTTATCATTACTTAATTATATTACTCATTCAGAATTGAGTGGTATATTGTATTATATAAGGTGTATAAGCTTAAATCCTGTTTGCTCATAGGTGGCATTAGTGAGCGTACAAAGCTACCCTGGGCACACAACACACTTTTTA
>NW_012130093.1:3282470-3293929 GCF_000143395.1 Atta cephalotes | reverse complement strand
CATGAATTGAACGATAGACATGGAGCGACGCCAAAACACATGCCAAATTCTGCTTGCCAGATAAAAAAGAAAGTCGTTCCTGCATCGGATTGTGCCAGGCGATGAAAAGTGGATCTATTTTCAGAATTCTAAATGCAAGAAATCTTAGATTGATCCCGCCCAACATCTTCCTCAAGACCAAATCGCTTCGAACGGAAGACGATGCTGTGCGTTTGGATCAGGAGAGTGTCATCTACTACGAGCTGCTAAAACCTGGTGAAACTATTAATGCTCACCGCTATCAACAACTGATCAAATTGCATCGTGCTCTGCGTGAAAAAAGGCCGCATTATCGGAAAAGATATGACAAGCTGATTTTCCTCCACGACAACGCACCATCGCACACGTCAACAATGGTCCAAAATTACTTGGAGACACTCAACTGGGAAGTGCTACCCCATCCCGCTTACTCATCAGACCTGGCACCTTCTGACTATCACCTGTTTTCGTCGATGGGCCACGCGCTCGCTAAGCGGCACTTCGATTCTTACGAAGACGTCCGAAAATAGCTTGATGAGTGGTTTGCCTCGAAAGATGAGGAATTTTTTTGGCGTGGTATATATAAATTGTCCGAAAGATGGGAAAAATGTATAATTAGCGAGGGTAAGTACTTTGAATAAATTTGTTTTTGCTTCCTAGGAAAAAAAAAGTGTTTTTCTGACTAAAAAACAGTGGATTTAAGCTTATACACCTAGTATAGTATAATATATATTAACACATTAAATTTGGAGATATTTAATGTGTAAGTTTAATTTAGCTATATTTAGTTTATTCTTAAGATTGTTTTGTCAATTCTCTTTGACAAAACCTTTGAATTAAGAATCTATTTTATCTATAGGAGGAATAGCTTTCTCCCTGACACTGATTAATATTGGGGAGAATTGTTTTTGTCACATATGTTTTGAATGGTTTTTATGTTCATTCTGATTTATATTATTTCTTATATTTAGCTTGAGAAAAGGATTTCACCTTCTGTGGTCTTATATATCTCACTTATGATTGACTTTTATTTTTCAACTTTTCCTAATGATAATAATCCTCGTTAATTGTTCTTACATTCTTTTTACATTCAATAATTTGCTTATATATATTTTTCTTTTAAATTGTACTTTTTGGTATTATATTGTGTTAATATGGAGAAAAATAAGTAAATACTCTAATGAAAATGTCAAAATGTAGGAAAAAAACGAGTTCTCCAACATCTCCACTATCTAAGAAACAAAAAAACACTTCAAGTTGAGGATGGTGAAGGAAACTATTCAATGGATAACATTAACATTAATGATATAAAAGATCTGGAATCATTAGTGAATTTTTTGTCCTTGCCTCTTTTAAGGTCCTCTTTTAGGATCTTGAACGAGGAGTCGACGGAACCTCTATGATCAGAGAATGGAATTCTTAAATTCTCAAAGGACAAATAGATATAATGATCTGTCTGTTGGTCCTTTTATTGTGAGAATGGAATCATTTGCCTCAAACTCTGGTGGTTCTTTGTCTATCGATAATCTACCATTCCATGTCTACAGGCAAATTATTTTTTTCTAAATTAGATAAAGATCTTTTCAATGGCACACAGAAAATTAAAAAATTTAGCCCTAATGTTATTAAAATCAGATTTAAAACTTTTCTTGAGGCGAATAAATGAATCTTTTTGTCTCAATAAATGAAAAATTTCCTAATAATTGGATTTTCTATATTCCGAATTTTAAATTATATCGAACAGAAGTTATTAAAAATGTTGATTATTCACTTTCAATTGATGACATTAGGGAGAGCTTATCATGGACAAACAATTCATTTTTATTGATGTCCAAAGACTGAAATATTTTTCTAAAAGAAATAATTAATTAGTTGATTCCAATTCCATTAAAATTACTTTTAATTCTAACTATTTACTAGAAATGATTTTCATTTGGAAGGTTAAAATAAAAGTGTGACCATTTGTTAACAAAGTCATGAAGATATCTGCTCCGATTGGGAGCACTTTATAAAGTTTATTAAAGGAAATTGACATGTCTTAGGTATGATGAGTATCATAACAAGGCTGATTGTCGATCTCAATCTTAGTTGCAATAATTGTCGTAAGGATCATCATTCTTTTGATATGCCTTATCCAGTTTTTGAATATTTCAAATTAATTAATACGATTTGCGCCTATACTAATGTTGTCAAAAAAACTTTTAAGACAGCATAATATTAAAAGTATAAAAGAAATTGAAAGAACTTTTTAGTCATTGGCATACATGCCGAGAAACGGATGAAAATAATACTTTGTTTTATTGTAACGCTCCTGACCCTTATCAAGATTCGGTGTAGGTTCTGGAACGATCCTCTGGTTTATCTAGTTTGAAGATGAGTGGAAATGATTTGACATCTTTGGGAAAGGGTAATTCCAGATTCGATCGCTTTATGTCTCGCTTTAAAAAAAAGAAAAAAACAGCTTTTGGTTATCATGGGGGAAGGGGAGGGGGAGGGTAATTAAGGAGTTTAATAAAGAATTGAAAGAAAGGATGAGGATCAGGTTTCAATGAAACCTGAGGACTCGGCATTTATAACGATTATATTACGTATAAGGATTACGGTATAAGGAAGAACGTTGTTCATAAAATTACAAATAAGAATTATGTCGATTTGGGAGAAGATCATGATGGAGACTCGGATGGGATGGCTTTTGAGAAAGCCAGCCTTGCTTAAATTTATTGCACGTTGATTAGAACCAGTTCTTCTAGAAAGCAAAAGATCTCTGAGATTGCCAAAATAGTATTTAATTCTATTTTAAATTAATTTTGTTCTATTGTATTTAATCAGTCTCTTGAAAGTCAACATTTTAAATAATCTATTCATATATTTGATTTTCTTATTTTAATACTGTTTCATATAAATACAATAGAATAGTAGGGGATTACAACCTAAATTTCACGAAATCTCTAAGATAAATATATATGATGTTGTTTGCATTTAGGAATCTTGACTAAGACCAGATATTATTACGATCTTTCAGGGATTTACTGTTTTTCGTAATGATAGAGGGCTGACTGGAAACGAGTGTGATTGTGTCACTTCGGAGGAGATACAACTATTATATGCAGAACCAAATGGGATCCATCAGCGTATTGTCTTGAATTTTCATAGTTCCAGGATTGGAAATAACGGCAGTAGTCAAAGTGAATGAATATAAACTGTCAAAAAAAAGTGCTAATAATTTCTTTATATAGATCTCCAGATGTGAAAATGAATCCTGAGGAATGGAAAACATTCTTCTTTTGTATATCTAGACTAAATGTTGAGTTTTTCTGTATTATAATTTATGGAGATTTTAATGAGCAACATTTGCTCTTGGGGATTTACTAAAGCAAATGGCTGTGAGAAAAATTTGATTTATGCCATCATGGATTTACCCTTACAAATATTGAATGATGGCTCTGGTACTAGAGTATCTTGTAATAGGGAATATGTTAGTGTTCCGGACTTATCTTTTGTTTCCCAAAATTTGAAACGAGTTTCGCATCGATCGGTGTTATCGGAACCCTGAGGTAGTGATCATCCGATCTCGATTCAAGTTATTTCGATTAATCAAAATAGTTTTTGGATTCTTTCTAACAGATCTAAATTAATTACAAAATATTGAGATAATAAGGCATTTCAGAAAAGAATGAATGTTCTAAACTAAAAATTTATTAGATAAAAATATGTCAAGTTGTGAATTGTATAAATTTGTAGGACGCTATATTAAACTCTTTTTTTTATCGGGGGGAAGATGTATTGATAATTATTCTAATACTGTTAAATACGATCAGGATAAGAGTCATAAAATTATTATTGGACCTGAATTTGAAAGTTATCGGAAAATGAAAAATAAGCTTTGATGGAATGAAACGTGCGAAGAAGCTGTTAAGGCAAGACAATTGGCTTTTAATAATTTTAAAGTTTCTCCTTCTAGAAAAAGTTTATATCTGTACCGACAATCTTCTCTTAAAGTTAGAAAAATTATTGCCAAAAGCAAAAAAGAAAATTTCAAGAAATTTGTTAATATAATGGATCATAACTTCCAATCGAAGGAATTTTGGGAAATGATTAATATAATTAAGAACTGTATATTTAATAATCCGATTACTCTTAGTGATCAATCAATTGAAGATAAAGTATTCCCTATGATAGATAATTTAGCTCCGCTCTGGTATATAAATACAATAGATTTGATTCTTTAATAAATTTTCAATTTTCTGGGAGATTATTTGTGAATTTCAATATTAATGAAATATATTTATTAATTTCATTACTGAAAGATAGTCTGCTGGTCCTGATTTAATTAATAACTTAATCATTTCATATTTGCACATATAGTGGAAATTTCATTATTTTCTTTTAATCAAATGTTGGATGACAATAGTATTTTTCTGAAGTCTTGGAGGAAATATGATACGATTTTGATTCCAAAAAATAATAATAGATGTTTAAGGCCGATATTACTTTCATCCTATTTAGATGAAAGTGGCTAAAATCTTGGAAAAATTGGTTTTGAGGTGCTTGGAAAGATTTGTTGAATTAGAGAATATTTTATCGGATAATCAATTTGATTTTCAAGGGGCGATCTTGTGACATTGTTTGGCTCACATTAATTTAGAAGCATATAAAACATTTACTCAGAGTCAACTTGGATGCTTTATTCCTTGATATCAAGGGAATATATAATAATGTCAATTTGGATATACTTTATAATGATTTAAATATGTTGAACATTCCCCGTTATCATATAAATATTTTTTCTCTATATAGATTGGTTTTAATTAAAATTTTATAATAATGTTTTGTTTGATGTTAGAACCATTCGTTAGAAGGGATTGCCTCAAAGGTCGGCATTAAGTTCATTGTTGCTTTTTATATTAGGAAGATTGTCTTTCAAATCCTTCACAATTGCGCTATGATTCAGTTCGCAGACGATATAGTTGTGCTATCAAGGGGAAGGAATCCGAATTTAGTAAATGAACAATTTAAGATAACTTTTCATTCTTTATTTGAATTATTTGAATTTATTGGAGTCCATCAATCTCTCACTTGAAATCAATAAGACTCAGTATATTATTTTCCATAAAACTAGAAAATTTCCCGAATCAATTGATTTACATGACTCGGTTATACCTTTCAGTAGATCGATTAAATATCTGAATTTTGATATGGATGTTGGTCTGAGATGGATTATAATTGCTTTTTTGATAAATAAATCTACAATTTATGAATATTTTAAAGTGGATATCGGGATCCACGTGGTGAATTAGTGCTCGAATGTCATTGAAATTTATTAATGCTACATTATTGACACAATTTGAGTAAGGAGCTTTCTGATAATGCGGCTATATTAACATAATTAACAATTTGTTATGCACAGCGTACAAGAAGGCCTTGGAGTTACCTAGGACATATTATCTGTCTGTAGCTAATGTATATAGAATGTGTTCTGGTCAAAGATCATTTAACAATACAATAAATAAACTATCTGAAAGGTTTTTGCTTAAATATATCCAACTTAAACATAAAATTCTAAATAAATTAAATTATTTCTCTCAATTGGTGGTAAACGGAGAGTACCTATTAGATATATCCTCCATTTATCCTTTTGAAGTGAAATTAAGCACTTTAAAGAATAATTATATGTTTGGGATATTCATCCTACTTTTGTTTAGTCTGTGAATTTGGATCAATTTGAGATTCAAGTGAACACGGACACTGATGTGTTGGCCAAAGATTGTGGTAATCCAAATAGGGCCTTCAATAGTCTGATGGCTTTTAGAGCACCTTCTACCCGAGAGGTTAGGATTTTCACTGATAGTTCCAGGACTTCCGTGAATAATGGCAACAATCTTATGGGCTATTTGGATACCAAATGATAACATAAGATAACATAAGTTATGTATAAATTGAATTTATCTAGCTCTTTTAAAGCTGAGGCCTAGTGCGAATTCCAAGGTTATTAATATTATCCTGGTAAATAACATTAAGTTCGCGAATATTTGTTCAGACTCTTTAAGTTTAAGTTGTCTGATTTCTTCCGGATACCTGAAGAGATATAAATTGAACCCTCTGATTCAGGATATTATTTATAAAATATATTGTATTTGGAGTGACTATCAGGATTAATTAATATTAGATTCTCATGGTGCCCGATCCATGTATTGTAGATAATGAAAAGATTGATGAGATTGCCAAATTGGCAACTACATATGGTATGTTGCTTAAAAATAAGGTGGATTATAAGCATTGTTTAGCTGTCCGTTTTCAAACATATAAAAATTTGGATAACAAATTTTTTAAACTTACTTAATCCAAACACAAGTAGATATTTTATGGAACTAAATAGATAAAAAGGTTTAATAGATAATAGGAACTGAGATAGATTTAATTTCGTTTCACAAATTAAAAATCTATAGAAATGATCTTGGTAAGGTAATTAGATTGATAACAGGATATTCTTTTACAAATGCTTTTTTATATAAAATAAGGAAAATCCAGAATGTCAGTGCTTTGAATTTCAGGACTTAAACCATATTTTTTTGGGCTTATCCTCGAGTCAGTCCTGAATTTAGAAATGATTTGATTCAGTCACTTATTGAAATTGGAATTTTCTCTCCTTTATCGGTATGTTGTTTCTTTGTCAAATATTAGAGCTATCATTTTTTTATTATTTTCATGAATAAATGTAACTTTAATATTTAAATTTTAATTGTATTAGCTTTTTATACACGTATTGCATCTATGATAACGCTCAGTTGCAGTTGATCTGCACATTGAATGAGGCAACACCTGGAATTTCTGTCTTTGTAATCACAAAGATCCATTTGAAAACCTCTGGAGTTATGTTGGCAAACCTTATATTGAATAGTAATTTTTAAACAGAGTCTCTGTCCCCGAAGAGATCCTTACTGGATCATCAGATCCGTTCTGTGCATGGTATTATGACCCAATCATAGGGTCGGAAATCCATACAGAGGAACTAAAGAAGAAGACAAAAAAAGAAGAAGGGGACGCAAAAATCCTGTCCTCGCTGTCAGGATGAATGACAGGAGCTCAGTTCTTATCGCTGCATGAAGGGACACGATCGCCGAAGGAACTATCGACCACCTCAAGCTACCGCTGCCAACTAATAGGAAAATAGAAGGCATAAATAAAAAGAAATCTCATTTAGATTTATGAACTTAATAGTATCCAACTTTCTCCTTTCGTCTCCCCGTTTCTGCCTATTAGAAAAGTAAATAGGCCGTTGTTGGGAAGGAGAGAGGGAAGAGGGACGCCGTGCAGGAGCCATTGTCCTTGTGTTATCGTTCTTGATAAGTAGTATGGCGAGAGTTAAGTGGAGGGCTAGCGGCGGTAATGACATGGTCAAGCAAAAATTTGAAGCTACAGACATTATGCTTTTTATCAGAGGATGAGAAAAATCTGGTCGATCTCGAGGGCAAACTGTTTAAGGAAACTTTTTGTGTATTTTGTAGTTGTTTCCCTTTTTTTCTCATTCGTTCCTCGGGGGATCAGATTTAAATATAATTTGAGTAAAGGGGGGGGGGGAGAAGCCGGACAGAACTGTTCTGTCCCCTGTCCTCCCTCTTTGCCGCGAGGAAGTCGGAAACTGCTCCCTGTGTATCAGTGTTTGGACGCGGCCACCGAGAAGAAGGAGACGAAGTTTGTTAAGAGGAGAAACTTCGACCCGTCTTTCCGTTTCAGAATAAATTGTTGGGGAAAAATGGCTTGTGAGACCTCTTCGGTCCTTTCAGGGAAGGGAGAGTTGTGATGTGTGTTTTTCATGTTCATCACTTTGTCGCGGATAAGCTGAGTGGATCTTGGATCCTCCCGGCTCGTGAGGACAAGCAACAAGGGTGCGAGCACTACCATTCAGGCACCATCTTAAATTTATTTTTATTTATTTTCTTATTTATTTTCTTTCTATTTTTTTTATTTTTGTTTGCATTATTTTTCTGCGAAAATCATTGCCAAGATCGGTAGCTGTGCGTTGATTGTGTCGAAGCTGTCTCATCCGGTTACCAGCAAAGAAAAGATCAGAACCGCCGAAGAGGACCGTTGCCAAAAAGGCTCCGGATTACGCCCTAATGGTGGAAGCGCGTAAGTATTGTTCTTTCTAACTTGCTGCCTGCACTTGTTGTTATTTGCGCCCTTTTAGTGCCGCTCTTGTTGTATTTTTACAGAGAAAACGAAGGATGCCTAGATGTCAGGATGAAGTAGTTTCTTAAGAGGACAACCAGCTAGAACATCCGCCGAAAAGACCGAAAAGAAGATGGCAGATTCGGACTCGAACCAAAAGAATCGCCGGAAGAGCTCCGTGCGAGAAAGAGAGAAGACCCGGACGAAATTCGGATTCCGCGCTAAATCGCGGGAAGCTACATCACTGTCACGGACCCACGCGGGGTAGCGCGGTACCGCTACCGGCCAATCAGACGACGAGAGATCTTGCTCCCAATAAGCAACGCGGCCTATGCATCCCCTGCCGAGGTCAAAATCACTTGCATTGTGGCACGAGCCATGGGTAGTTATTAAAGGGCACAGGATTCATGATAGAGAGAATCGAACGGAAGGACGTAAAGAAGTCGCCGGTGAGATAAGCATAGGAATTCTGTAAAGTTGCCAATCCCCGACATCGTGATCTCGAGCGAATAGCACATGCCGAAATTGAACTGAAAGACTGCGGCTCATACAGGGGGCTACCGCGAGTAATTAATCTTTCAGTTGTCGCTCACCATTTGCTCGAGTCACATAGATTTTTATATTTAGTTTGCACCCACTCGCCACAGCGGTGTCGCTGCGTCTCTTAGAATAAGTGTATGTTAACTCGCCATCTTGGATTGTATTATGCGTTTGAGTCACATTTCCTATAGAGTAGAGAAAATCATTGTACGGAAAGCCGCGATTGTTGCTGTAAACTTTAATCGACTGATGAATTTGTGATAACGCTCGCGATAATTTTCGTTCTTTGTATTGTTTTGTGCTATGCGACTCGATAACTTCCGTTTATAATGAACTCATATTCGAGACGAGTTATTGTAACTGGGGAATTGCGGGATATTAATATCAAATGTTTGTTTTTTTTTTATTATTAAAAGAAAGTAGTTCTTACGGATTTTTGCGCCTTCCGATACACTCCCGCTCCGAATCATTCACCCCCACTACTTCCATGCAGGACTGAACAAGTTGTCATCCGTCGCATTAAAGAAACATTGAGAATAATTAGTCGAGATTTAGCAGAATAACAAAGAAGACGGCATGTCTGGCGCCCAACTTAAGTTAAGATTAATTCATGGTAATTCAATAAGCTACGACTTCAAATATCAGAGAAAAATCATTGTCAAATTGCGATCCGAGAAGCGATGAAGTTGTGCCGTCGGTCGAGATTGTCATCGAGATTCAATACAAAGGAGCGCACTGTCGACACTGAATGTGTTAAGATAACCAATTATATTATGATGGATGAGTGCTCTAGGAGAAAAAAAGACGATTAATTTCAAAATAAATAACAAGTTTAATCTGAAATCATTGTCACTGATTTTGCATAGTCAAATTGAAATCAGAGTTGTAACTCAAACTTTTCCACAAAGTACATTTGAGTTAACAAATACAGTTCAATTCCTAATATCCACTGTTCTAATTTTTAAATTTTATATCTACAAATTTTTAGGTTATAATTTTTAGATTATGTATGTAGCAATAGTTATTCAAATGACAATTCACTGTACAATTTTCAAGTCTTATAATTTAATAAATATTTAATGAAAAATAATTTAGTTATGGAAAGCTTTCGAGATGTGCTATAAAAATATATAATGAGAAATAAGGGATTCCACTTAAAAAATTGAAGCACACAAGATTGATCCACAAGAATTTCCATAAATCTTCATTAAGATTCCGGTTTCCATTTCTTGTCATTTTCATTTCCGAAATCAGCATCCACAAAACAATGTATCAGTATCTCCTTTCCTATAACATAACTCAACATTTATAAATATTAAAGACCAGCAAGCATCTGTCTGCTCATGTTGATATCAACTGAAATGGTTTATTCCCCTGTTTAATTTTCCGACTCTATTATTGGATCACACAATCGTGCATATCAATTTTAGCTTTAGAGCCTCTTCGGGGGCAGAGACTCGCTTATATTTTGGCATTTTATAATTTGCATTTTTACTCTTTAGAGTTTGTTCACACTCGAGGAGATTTACAGTTTAACGCCGAATCCGAACGGCGAATGCCGAAAAATCGCATATGCGAGGCACAGGTGGGATCGAACTCGGATCCACAGATCGCGAATCAATTGCACTGAGCGGCAAACTATTCAACTCCCCGACTGAAATAATTTGCGGCGTAGCTTATGTCAAGTTGTGTCAGTATAACAAATATGAGACAATCTACTAAATTTTCTGTAGGGTTTTGAATCGTTTAGAGTTATCTGCTCTCTGCTGTCCAAGTTGCTAGATATATTCGTAAGTATATTAATTGGTTTGCATTCTTCCATGTTGAAATGTTTCAATAGTTCTTCAGATATGCACATTGACTTAAGAACATTTCTCCTTTTCTTCGTCTTATGCTTATGCCAAGAAATGAGATAATTTACCTAATCTCTCATATGAAATTTTATTTAATGTTTTCTTGATTTGTTCAATCTTCTTCCTTGTTTCCCGCTGTGATTATGTCTTCAACAAAAAGTAAGTATATTCTATTTCCGACAACCTCAGTATGTACAGGCATCTATCTACTTCAGACCTAAATCTCAAACTTACTAAATCTCAAACTTACTGAAAAGATATTAATAATCTTTATTCCATGCTTTAGGAGCTTGTTTGAGCTCGTAGAATGCTTTCTTGAACTTGCAGATTTGACCTGTTTTACTTTGAAAACAGAAATCTTCATATACATTTTCTCCTGGAGTTCTTCAAAGAATACATTTTTCACATCCATTTTATAAGCAACGAGGTCCTTTTTTGCTGTTACAGTTAGTAAGAGTCTTAATGTGATTAATCGTGCAATAGGAATATAAGTTTCATAATCAAAACCCTTCTTTTATGAAGCGTTTGATTATCAATCGAGTTTTATATCTCTCTATATTGTCGATATCTCTTTTGATTTTTAAAAATCCATTTGTTGTCTCATTTTTTTTCTGGAAGAAGAGATGTCAAATTTCAGATGTCCTGTTAAGACACATTTCTTCTAGAGATGTGAATTAGTTCAAATTCGAATCGAATCGAAATCATAATGGATTCGATTTGATTCGTTTTCGGATCTGAAAGATTCTAAACCGATAAATTCGAAATTTCGAATAATTAATGGTTCGATTTTGAATCACTCGCCTCTTGCTCTCTCTCTCTTTCTCTCTCTCTCTCTCTCTCTCTCTCTCTCTCTCTCTCTCTCTCTCTCTCTCTCTCTCT
>NW_012130093.1:3279225-3282381 GCF_000143395.1 Atta cephalotes | reverse complement strand
CTCTCTCTCTCTCTCTCTCTCTCTCTCTCTCTCTCTCTCTCTCTCTCTCTCTCTCTCTCTCTCTCTCTCTCTCTCTGTCTTCCCTGCATCTCCTATCACCAATCTTGTATCAGCGCATATCAATCTTCGTGCATGCGCGTGCACTTATTCATTGTATCAATTATTATTGAATTCTATTAGATATTTTTATCTTTCTGATATGATTGCGCAGTCTATGGCAGTGTATACATCAACATAGAAGAAATGAAACTGCGCGATCCATGTATCAAAATGATTGATAAAGATAAGAGAGAGGGAATGTGGAAAACGACCATTTCTATTTCTTTCCATTCAATGTAATGGGAGAGAGAATGAGAGGGAGATTGATTTTAAAAACTAATTTAAAAAATAATTAACTATGAAGTATTTTTAATGACGGTACAGATCTTTTTAGATAAACGTAAAAATAAATCATTTTCAACATACAGATATTACCAAAAAATATTATTTTTAATACTGTTTTTAATATTGTTTTTAAATTTATAACATATTATTAATTTTTTAATCTTTTTATACTTGTACATTCAAAATAAATTTTTTTAGCTTTTAATTTTTTTAGCTAATGTCAGTATGTAAAAATTTAATTCGATTCCTTTTCGAATCAAAAGGATTCGATTCGATTCGGCGTAAAGATTTCAAATTCGATTCATGTTCGAACATGTTATAGATTCGATTCGACTTTGTAAATGCTTGATTCGCACATCTCTAATTTCTTCATCAAAGCTTTATATCATTCATCTCTATCTTTTCGAACATCAATGCCTTCAAAGTTTTCTGGTATATCTACAAATGTCTCCGCATGTAGAGCCAAAAAAAAATCGCGTAGTTTTCCAGGTATTTCGGTTTTAATTTTCGTGCTTCTCCATAGTCTTAGAAGAGATAGATTTCTCAGATCTTTTATTTTCAGATTCATGAAATTGTGACTTGACCTCGTCAATTTCTTAATTATCTTTCTCATTACTTATTGAGCTCAAATTTTCTTGAATCCATGATTTCGCAACCTTTTCTGTAAATAAATGCTACTCCTCAGCTTGATGAATTCTCACTAGTAATCGACCCATCGAATGTGAATCTTGTTTCATCAAATATGACGTTTCTTCGCTAGATTATTTTATTCTCTTTGGGGTTTCAGAACTTATATTTGGACAATATAATAATACCCTATAAAATAATATTTGAGTCAAATTTTCCTGAAACGAGTTCTTTAAGAAGTTTCAGATAGGATGCATCCAAAAACTCTGATTTTTCTTGTGTCAGATAGATCATCAAAACATAATGTAGCCGGCAGTTTCCGTTTAGGACAGTAGTCAGACTTCTATTTATTAGGTACAGCAACTTATATGGCATCTGACCAAAAAATCTTCCCGAGTTTACAATTTACAGCATGTATCTTGCTTTTTCTAAAATGGTCTCATTCTCTCAAAATGGATTCATTCTCTCGGCGACGCCTGTTCTGTTGCGGTGAATATTTCATGGTGCATTCGTATTGTATCCCTTTTTGCTCAAAAAATCCTTTATTCTATCGATAAGTATTCTATACCATTGTCACAATGAAAACGGCTTATTTTTGTATTGAAATGTGCGGTGGCAAAGCATTGCTTTGAGATATCGCAAAACTTCTGTTTTTGATTCAAGATGTAGAAATGACTGTAATCATCTATTAAGATAAGTACATATTTTTTTCCATTAAGTGATTCAGGTGTAATGGATCCTATCAAATCGCTGTGCACCAATTGCAGTAATTGTTTTTCTCTTCGATATGCATTATCATATGGCTTTTGTGTTTGTTTTCCTTCAATATATACTTCGCAGAGATCCATAAATAAGGATGACAAACTGCCATTGATTCCTAGTCTGTTTTTGAGACTTAGCTCAAGTTTTCTTCAAGTTATTGTAATTGATATGTCTCATTCGTTTGCCACAGTGCTGCGTCTTCATCCTTTGTACTTAAATTTACATTGATAGAATTTTTAAAACTTAATTCGTACAGCTCCAAGTTTATTTCTGTACATTATTACAACTACAGTGTCATTTTTTAATTATTCCTCTGTCGTTTTCAAATATAATTTGAAAACCATTCGTTTCAAGTTTTCAACAAATTCATTTCAAGATTAGATATGATTAATACATCTCTGACGTGATAGGAATCTCTTTATCATTTATAGAGCTCTGAAGAAGAATTTCTCCTATCTGGTTAGTTTTACCGTTTTAATTATTCTAATCTTTATAGATTATATTTAGATTTTTTAAATCTTTATAGATTTATATCTAGATTTTTTACATTCTTTATATTCTCTTACATTCTCTCTAGGAATATTACTGTCAATCAGATGTTCTGTTGCCGAATCCAAAAACCATCTTACGTGTCTCTTTGTCGTGAAATGTCTCTTGTCGCTACTAGAAAGCTTTGTGAGCTCATTTGATCCTCAGAATTTGTAGCTGCGTTGGCGGTTTTACTGTCAGAATTTTTATTATCATAAATCCTCTTGCAATATTCAATATATTTATGTCCTTGCTTGCCACAATAATTACACCTATAAGGAAATTTTGACGATTTGTTTCCTTTCAATGACGTTTTAATCTTTGTTCCCTTTCTACAGCCCCCTGTCATAATGCGAACGCTGCAAAAATTGATTCCTTGTTCCTTGATTTCATGTCATTCATCCTTGATTTGATATCCATTAATCTATTCTTGACAAATACTAAAGTAAGATTGTTTACAGCTAAAGTTTCAATGATAGTAATCACATTGTATTCAGACGGCATCAATAGAAGATGGTACACTACGTCTGTCTCTTTTAAAATGCACCAGTGAATTGTTTCACATTTCTGATTAATTTATCAAATTTTTAAAAATGATATGCTAACGTATCATTTTTTATATCAAGCTTTATAGATAATAGAGACTGATGTATTAATATTTGACTTGCAATGTACCTTCTTTCAAATGTCTATCGTAATGCAGTCCATAGTTCGAATGCTGTCTTCTTATCTTTGGTGTATTTAAGATGGCTATCTACAATTCTTTGAATTATGGGATTTATATTTACGATCGTGTTTCGTATTCTCTTGATAATAAAAAAGTATATATATATATATATATATATATATATATAT
>NW_012130093.1:3264229-3278431 GCF_000143395.1 Atta cephalotes | reverse complement strand
TTCGGTTGGTTAGTTTAAGTAAGTAGGCGTATCTACTAATTACTTTGTAATTATGGTAGTTATTATTACGTATCGTGTTCGTTACTTCTTCTTGTATAAATAAAAAATAAATATATATATATATATATATATATATATATATATCTTCGATATATACTACCTTTTCCCGTCGTTGTTTAGCCACGGGTCTTCTAGTTTTAACCAGTACCATCGCCGTGTATAAACTTTCCAGAAATTCAAGCAAATTCATTTCATTCAGAAGCGTTTCATTGCGAAATTTCCAATTATCGAAATTGGTTCCATCGAATAATGGAATTCTGTATTTCTCTGTTCCATCTATCATTCTCACTTTTAAATTACTTGCATTTTTGTATCGACAACGACTAATGGTAACTCAGTAGTATAGTCTTTCTTTTATATGAAACCTGGACCCATAATCTGTGTAATTTGGATGGGCTTTCCGGAATGGAACTTACTGAGAAGAAATTAAAAAGATTTTTATTTGAATTTTTGATACAACGTTCCCTCAGATTCGACATGAACGACTGATGAAAAAAGCTAGGGAGGAACATCCAGAGAATCGAAAAATTAGACAAAGATAAAAAACCGCTCATCTTCTAGCTATTCCTTAAATGCAATCTCTCCTGAGATATGAAATTTGTTTCAAAACAAATATAGAAGTGAATAATATAAATTTAATCTATATCTTTTTAATATAACAACGAAATAAATGCAATGTAGTTTCTTAGTTACAAAAAAGGCAATAAATTGTATTCTCTAACAATTTTTATTTAATTTATAAGTGAATGAGTTCTCATAGAGACTGATATTATTATTTGAAAGTTAGAATTCGCTTAAATTTACCCGCCTATTCGCAAAGAAACGGACTCTTGAGTTATTTTTATTTCTCTTACGTTGGTAGTATTTTTTCGCGTCATATATATTAGGTGTAGTAAAAAGAAATCCATTATTTTTGCATGAAATTGAATGGAAAAATAATGGATTTCTTTTTACTACACTAATATTTTTGAGATTGATAATCTACGTTTTTTTATTAATTTGTGACACATTTTTCATGTTCGTATTCATTTTCGGTTCTGCTTTTCAATTCTTTTTTGTACGCTTCCACTTTATATAATAAAAAAGATCAAAAAGATCACCATAATTGCCATTTATTCAAAGAAACATCGCCCCGAACCACAGATTATGGGTTTAGATATCGTTGTCCAAGAATAAATAACGAGTAGTGCGGTAAAAAAGGGGTTCGTAGTGATATTGATACGAATCATTGAACGCAATGTGTGCAAAATAATCTTGGCACAAAATAACACTAGTTATTAATGCAGCGCCATTAGCATCGATCGAAAAATTGATCGGAAAAGACAATTACAGTACGTAGCAATCTGTTGTGTAAACGTACCTCAGGACAGGATTTGTTTTAAAAGGGCCAAGATGCTATAACTGCAGCAAATATAGTCACTTAACGAAAGACTGTCACAGTAGACGTAAGTAGACGAAATTATAGATTATACGCAGTAAACGAATAAAAAAGTTATACAGGAATCGAAGTCGGCAAATACTATAGCAGACTCTACATTTTTTTATGACTCTCAAAGTAGGTAATGCAAATACAACAGACTAGTACATAGATTCAAGTGCATCTGCACATATAATATGTCTAACAAATCGTGTGATGTGTTGTTATCAAAAATTCCATTTTCTAATGAAGTAGTTGTAGCCAATAACGAAAGCATGTCGGTAGAAACGATGGGCAGCAAACAAATAAAAATTAGCTAATAACATTAATAGCGTTTTCTCTTGGGATACACTAGGTGCAATCTCGCACTGCATCAGTTGCGCCACTTATGTAAGCGCTACACTCAGCTACAGTAGAGTGGTGCACACTACATTATTATTGCACTAAAATCCTATTTCTGCTTGATTTCCATTTTCAAATTTTTAAATCACACTGGCTAATAAATTTCACACTGGCTCTACACCATTCCTTTGAGACGGTGTAGCAAAATCTCACTTCGTGTAATAAAATTTGCACTATATCATCCATTGAAACACGGTATATCGAATAAGTTCACTTATCACCAGCCATGGAAATGCGGTACACTGTCTGAGTGTTGCACTAGTGGACGATAGTGCTAAGAGAAAACGCTATAAAAGAAGCATTGATTATGAACATCCTGTATACACCTAAACTTCAGGGTTGGACAGTGCTAAGTTAAAAAGATAAAAGTTAAGTTAAAAAGTTAAAAAGTTAATTAATTTTAACTTAACTTACATTTTAGACTATTAAGTTTTTAACTTTATTTAAGTTATATTTTATCCGTAACTATTAATTTTTTTAATTCTTTGAAATTAAGTCTCAGACATAATACGCAGCAATAGCGATAATTTAAAACGAGGTGAGAGTTACAGAAGTGAGCAAATTTATTAGGTGTTGACCAATGAAATTATAAATATTCTAGTGAATTTTCTCACTTTTTGTAATTTTTACTTCATTTCAAATTATATACCGACCTCCAGATTTCAATCTGTCAAAAATCATGTATTTTGTATCTGGTTTCTGATAGATTCTATTTCTGATAAATCTATTATTCCTTATTATTATCGCTACTCCCTCATATTGTGTCTAAAACTTTATCATACTACAGTCATACTGCAGGTCAGTATTTATAGTCGAATCTTATATACATACTAAACAATATATATAAACAAAACATGTAAATAAAATACAAAGTATTTTCTAAATGAAGTATTTGTCATTTCTGTTATTTGTAAGACTGAAATCTTGAAATCATAAAAAAATAAAGAAAAAACAAATTTAACTTTTCAATTACTTTTTTTTATTAACTTACCTTTTAATTCAATTAATTTCATTATAAATTAACTATCTTAACTTAATTTAACTTAAGTTAAATTTTCAAGATTATTAACTTTAACTTTATTTAGTTAAAAAAAAAAGTTAATTTATTCAATCCTGCTGAATTCACAACTAATTTTCAATAAACTTATTTTCAGTAAACAAGATCGTTCAGAAGAAACATATGGTAACCTTTGACAAAAGTGATTGCAAGATACGAAATGCAAAGAACAAAATGGTTGCTATAGCCTTATTGATCAACGGTATGTATAAGTTAAATCAACCGATAATGGAAATTGGATTAGCAACAACAGATAATAGGGATCAGTGCGCAAAAGATTAGGCCACTTGCATTCTGAATGCATTACGAAGGGATTTGGCTATAAGAATTAGATTCAAAGGAGAAATCAAAAGCTCCTGCATAATCTGCCTAAAAGGTAAACAAACCAAATTGCCATTTCAAAAATCAAATTACCAAGCAAAAAGAATTCTGGAATTGATACATTTCGACCTCTGCGACCTCATAGAAACGAAATAGATGACGCGAAACATTTTTTTCTTTGACCGATGACTATTCGAGAAGGGTCTTCATTTATACACTAGAAAGCCAAAAACCAGGTAACAGAGGGTATTTAAAAACTTTAAAAAGTTCGTGCAAAATCAAAGAGGAAAAAGAATTCGCACCCTGCGCACAGAAAACGGAACAGAGTACATTAATGAAAGATTGAAGAAATTTCTAGAGAAAGAAGGAGTCAAGCATCAGACGACTATGTCCCACACTCCAGAACAAAGTGAATAGGACAGGTAGAACAGGACAATTGTCGAAAAAGCCCGATGCATATTATTCGAAACCAAAAAGATTCTGAGGAGAGGCAGTATCAATAGTTTATCTTATCAATAGATTGTCAATGAAGATACTGGACAGAAAAATTCCCGAAGAAATTTAGTCGGAGAAGAAATCGGATCTTCGTCATTTAAGAATTTTCGACAAGACATATGTCCCAAAAAAGCTAAGAACAAGACAAAAATGGGACAAAAAGGGCACAGAATACATTTTCGTAAATTATTATGAGGGTAGGCTTATTGATTGTATGAACCAACGACAGGAAAAATACTGAAAAGAGATGTGATCTTCGCAGAGGAGCAACATATGTCCGAGAAGTCGACAAAGAGATTAACAATACTAGAAGTTCGCAGAAGCACAAACCGGAATTTCTTCCAATTACGGACAAACCGAAAATGATGATTTTAGCGACGAGACGTCGATTGAAAGCAAAACAGAAGAATCAGACTACCACAGTCGAACTGATCTGAAGACACGGTAGTGCTAAGCATGACATGAGACACTGCCGTGCCTTTCTTTACGGGAATCGGCGAGTTGTCACCAAATCAAAATTATCAGATCTCAATAACGGCTGTCTCAAGTTTTAAGTATACTTAATCGATAGCTTACACTCCAATTGTATTATATGTGCTTTTATTTTTTCTTTACGTATAAACGGAGATAATGCGACGCAAAGTCCGGATCTATAACTTTTCAGATTAAGATACGTCATCAACCATATTCCACACATTCCTTTGATGTTCTTCTGATATTCTTTATGCAAGGAGCGCTAGTGATATGCATGATCAGCGAGCGCTGCGATCTGTACTATGATAGTAGATCTCGGTCGATTTTTTCAAAACAACAGAATCGATAAAGTCGGTAATAATAAGACACACTGATAATAGCTAACTAAATTAAGAAATGGCGATATTATAAAAAGCGATTTATTCGATCTCGATCTCCATTTGTTTATAATTTAATATTTAATAAAAGGAGATCAGATGAAAACGAAATTATAAATACGCTGGTATTTGTTAACTAAGTTAGGAAATGATAATGAGAAAGTAATTCGATAACAATCTTCATTTGTAGAAAAAACGGGATTCCACAGCAAATATTATAGGTCTTCCTAAAAAATCATTCAGAGCTCCGAATGGATGACTTTATCACTTATCGAGTAGCAGCATCTTTAACTCACGGATCCAATATCGATTGAAGAAGCATTACGCTATGAAGAATCCGACAGATAGTTAGAAGCAACACGATGTGAACGTTACGTTCGCATAAGAAAAATCATATATGGACACCGGCCATTCTTTCCCCAAATAGAAAAGTCATTGATGGTAAATGAATCTTCAAGAGTAAGAGAGATGCAAATAATGATATGCAAGGCGTGTCTAGTCGTTAAAAGATGCAGTCAAAAAGAGTTTGATATATGAGGAAATGTACGCATCAGTAATTAGATCCAATTCTCTCAGGTATCTTTTCGAGCTAGCCGCACGATACAACTTGGATATAGACCACCTAAATGTCGTCTACCACATTCCTTCATTTAAGGCGATTCCTTCATTTAAATAACGAAATTTATATCAAAATCCTGGTGTTTGACAAAGATATTAAAACAATAAAAGATTTATAGGTTAAACAAGGCTATGGATTGAAATCAAGAGAAATCATGGAAAAAGCTGAACAAAGTATTGACGAATCTCAATTTTAAGAGATCTACGACGAACTCGTGCGTACCAGAAAAATTAAAGTGAGAAAATTTTAATTATCTCTATATATGTAGACAATATGCTAATATTTAGCAATGATCTAGAATAGAAAAACATTATTAAAGATCAAAATAAAAAAAGATTAAACTGCAAGATTTAGGTAAAAATACAAGTTGCCTCGAAGAGAGCAAGAAATTAGCAAAGAGATTTTTTTGTGAATGGAACAAATCCATTACATTAATCAGCTGTTAACCAAATTCAACATGAATTACAATGAATCCTATTTCGACATCTCTGGACAAAAATCAAATCCTCATTCGAGAGATAAGTTCAAAAACAAACGAAGAGAGAGATAACATGAAGATCATCTCATACCATAAAGTCATTGACAGCATTATATACGCTCTGGGTACTAGATCAGACCTCACATATGCACTTGAAATAATAAGTCGTTTTAGCAACGATCCAGAATTTGCTCAGTGGTGAAAAGAATATTACCTGAAAGGTACTGAAGATATGAAACTTCGTTTTTCAAGAAGAGATAATCAAGAAATTGTTGGCTATTGCGATGCAGATTAAGTTGAAAGAGCAGATGATCATAGATCCATCACAGAATACATGTTCAAAGTCCAAAGAGGGGCTATTTCCTGGAATAGCAAAAAAACAATTGATAGCACTTTCTACGACGGAGGCCGAGTACATAGCATTAACATCAGCCTGCCAAGAAGCCCAGTGGTTACGTAAATTAGAGAAAGAAGCCCAAGTTTCGAGAAGAGGGCCACTATTTTACTTTGTGATAATAAAACAGTCATTGACTTGTAGGTGATTAGTGGATACAAACACTAAACATAGATACCAAATATCAGAGAGAGAATTGAATCTGGAGAAATACAAGTCAAAGTATGTGTCAACGGACATGCTCGCAGATATAATGATTAAACCACCAGCACAACCGCGACACCTTCAATTCACAAAATAACTTGATCTCCAATCTTAAAAAATAATTAATTCTGTAGGAGATGTTGAAAATTAGAATTCATACTTAAATTTACCTGTCTATTTGCAAGGAAATGGAGTTATTTTTATCTTGAGTTATTTTTATTTCTCATATATTAGTAGCATTTTTTTCGCGTTATATGAACATATTTTTGAATAATCTGTTTGTTTTTTTGTTAGTTCATGATATGTTTTTCATATTCGTGTTCATTTCCTTCTACCGCCAAAAAATTCTTTTTTGTTCTACTTTACATAATAAACAGATATCAAGAAAGTCATTGTCACTTGTTATTCAAGAAATCTCCCCGAAACATATTATTTAAAAGGTCATTAAGATAACGAGGAATTATTTTCTTATTGAGACAGTCTTAAAGAAAATATATTCTCAATTTTTCAGCGTTATAATCAATTTCATAAAGCATATTCAATCCTTCAAAACTAGAGTTAAAAAAATGCAAATGACATTAAAAAATTATTTAATATAAGAGACTACCCTCCAATGATTTTGATCTTTGTTATCAAGATCATGCCCCCGAGTGACCTTGAATAAATTTTAGCCGTCGCTCGTTGTTCGTTAAAAAGTTGTTAACAAAAAAAATTCATTTAAAAAATATGGTTTTAAAACAAAAAATTTGTAAAGCAAACATTCTAGAAAAACAACCAAATATATTATCACACACAGAAATTGACTAGCTTTTGCAGAGAGGGATAATTTATGTAATTTAATAACTTGGTAAAACTACATAAATGATGGACAATGTCTTTAAATAGGAAATTTGCGTTTTTGAAGTAAAATATTTGTATCTTTGAAACAGAAAACTTGTTTATTTATTCAAAAATTCTCTACTTAAATTCTCTACTTAAATATTCAATTACAACAATCTGACTTCTCAGCTCATGAATCAATGGTTAACAAACAACCAAAATTAAATTGATGGAGAAGGAATTATTATCAAAATCGATGAGACAAAATCATATAAGAAAAATCATATAAGAAATTATATAAGAAAATATTTTGCGCTGTTAAAGCAAAGAATTTGCTTCAAAGGAGCGTAGTCATGTTCAAAAATTAGGTTTTATTGATGAATTTTTTTTGTTAATAACTTTTTGAGAAACAATGAGCGACCACTAAAATTTGTCCAAGGTCACTCATAATCTTGATAACATATGTCAAGGTTAAGGTCATTGAAGGTCTCTATTCTAAACAATAAAAATCAATAAAAAAATCCAGGAGCCTTCTCGGTGATTTCTAATCATAGACTTGAAATAAACCATGAACTTAATTAGGATGATACAATAATTTTAATCTTTATAAAACTTTATTATAAAGCCTTTCTATCATAAGAGAATGATATCAGAAATGATATTTATTGAAAAACAAAATAATTATTCAAGGAACATAAAAGCCAACGCAAGATATTAGTGCAATAGTCTATTTAGCTTTCATATACTCACTACGACTCAATAAAGAAAGCGACAGGGATAAACTGCCGAATTCATATTCTCTCTTTCTTTCTTTTTCCAGAAGCAACCCTATGTTGTTCTCTTTTACTCTCCTTCTATCAGGTCAAATATATTTTCAATAATGTTTCACTTCTCGTAATCGGTATATGTCTTTTGGAAATCCTCAACAAATAAATTTATAAATTACGCTAAATTACAACTAGCCTTACCATTATTGAGAATTACTGTAAAGAAATTGACGATCTTATTATTCTCACAGATAGAAATTCAAATTCAAACAGATAAATTTTTACTCTCGACTGATAGTTTTTATAATAATAAAAAATGACTATATATTAAAAATATATTATTTGACAACTTCAAATTTTTAACTTTTAAATACGATAATGTATAGAAATTGGAATTTGCGTAAGACATTAAGATGTCAAATTCAATCATTTTATAGAGAAATCTGAAATAACATAATATAAGTGTAATCTTATAGGACAAAATGAGATAATTGATTAAGATTACAAGAATATCGTACAAGTATATGTGAAATTTATGTGGCGTTAAATAATGTAAGACTAAAGATAGATATTTTATAATTTTTGTTCTGATATTGAAGATGACCTAATCTAAAATCGGAACATTTATCATTATATATTATATTGTCATTATATATGAAGGATAAATAGACTATTGCACTAATATTTTATAATATTAATTAACATATACAAAGTAAGGCAATCATTCTGTCCACTAGAATATTTCTTCTTAGAATATTTTCACTTAATTAAAATATTTTCAGAGATATGAAATAATCAATGTTGACAACGTTATCTCATAATAATTACTCGTTACGTCATTATCATTCTTTTTCCTAAAAAATAACTCGTTTCCATTATTCGTTGATTTGTAAAGTAACTTACCGTTATCGTTATTCAAAATATAATGAGTCGTTATTTTTTTGTTACTTTTTTTTCTTGACATTAATAGAATATTACATGCAGATTTTTACGGTAAATATAAAAAAGAAAATTATATTTCTTAGTAGAGAAATAGAGCTAAAAAAATATATGTCTATAATAAATGTTATACGTTATTTTCATGAATGAAATTCATGCTGTCATGTCATATAATATATACTGCATTTTTTGCAATTTTTATACTTAAATTTTATATTTAAATAAATTTATTTTTCGTATTACTTTTAATAAGATATCTTTAAACTATATGTTTAATTCTCAATATAATTTTCTTTTACTGTGCATGATGGGTCGTTTGTATGTGTTTATTTCAATAATTTTTGCAAACATACAAAAATTATGAATAGATTTTTATATTTTTTTTAATATCTTTAAAAACATTTATGAATTTAAAATATATATTTAAAAAGAAGGAAAGGAAAAAATTATTTAGCCAGATGCAATATCAAAAAAAAAAGAAACAAGATATGAATAACATCGTAAATACTCTAAAGGTAAAATTATAATAAAAAAATAATATTGTTTGTAATCTGCATACATATCTTTAATTTGTGAAATATGATACAGAAAAAATTTTATTTTTTGAAAAAATTAAATATACTACAAAGATTATATTATATAATCTTTTTTCCACAAGAATATTTATTGGCGTAAAATCTCATGTGATCTCATCACTACATGCTATTCGCTGAGTGCGTGACCACCTATCGGTCGCAAAAAAGCAGGCGGTATAGTCATTACATTATTATATGTACAAATTATAAAATCGTTTTTAAAGTAAGATTACATTTTCGGATATTGTATATGAATATTCTCCTTATAAAACACAAACTTTAAGTAATTAATAAATTTTTTATTTTAGACAAGTATGGATGTTATCATTAAGACTGGATTTGCAAGAATTAGGTGCATAATTATTTTTTAACCAGAGACAGAACGCAAAAGAAAAGTTTTAGTATCAACTGGATACGTAAATGAAATAGAAGAGCATAGGAAAAATGGTCAAAGTTATTTAATAAAAGCTAAAATTACAAGGCAAACTGCGGTAAATGAATCTAATATATCACAAAATGTAAATAAAATTGTTTCCATTTTGTAATTGTGTATTAAAACTGTTACAATATAATTTTATTTAAATTTTTTTCTTGTAAATAAATGCAGATATCATAAAAGTTACTAACAAATGTATGTATAACAAGAGTGAAAGCTGTAAACAAAGTCTTGATTCATTGTGTTAATAATGAAAACAGTTCACTAAAAACAAGTTTTGAGCAACAATGGGGAAAACCAAGTACTTGTCAATTTGCGAAGCTGAAATATTCAAAGGGAATATATTTTGAGGAAATGTTTCCTCCAAAAAAATACAACGTTGAACCACAAGCGATAGATGTTTCTGAATTAAAAGAAGAATCAGCATTAAGATCAATATTGTTAGAAGCTGCTAAAGACAGTCACACGCATGCTATCAAAAATTTGAAAAGAAACAAATTCACTGCAGAAACAAAGCTAGCTTGAGCTAGCTTTAAGACAACATGATTGTAAACAATGCGTTGTTACTTTTTCCTTTTTTAATCAAGAATATGACATTTTTTATACATACACAAAATTACATTTTACAAAAGGATTTACAAGATTTTTATAACAAACATATTGTAATAACAGATGAAGACATAATTATTGTATTTTGTGTTGTAAGACATTAAACCAGTCAAAAAATAAAGAATGGTATGTCGCTTTTCTGCGAGGTCTCTGTGCACAGTAATGATTAAGATACGAATAACAAAAACCATAAAATCATTATCTGGCATTACATCCAAAACAAATTAGTACTGCAACAACGAAGTATAGTTTACATTATGAAATAGATGCAAGAATAGAGTATGAACGATTATATAAATGCGAGTTATTAAACAAATTGATGTTCTTGTTAGTCATCTTGCAAGCAATCTTGCTAGCTATATGCTAGCCTTGATGGAGTGATCGGAGACGGATGCATAACCAAATTAGTAGAATTCAAATGTCCTTCAAAATGCGAAACTGTGATAAACCTGGGATAAATTATACCTAAAACCTGCAATGTTAAATATTTAAAATTTGAGAATGATGAAATTACTTTAAGAGATACATATCCATATTATACGCAAGTGCAAATGTATATTTCTGGACTGAGTGTCTGTAATTTATTTATATGCTCACCAATCGAAAATAGAAGTTGTACAAATTATGCGAAATAAAATTTTTTTGCGTGAAATTATTTCAAAGAGTGAAAACTTTTACTTTATATATTATTTATCAGCTTTACATTAGACATGACAGTGAAAAAATGCAATGAAAGCCAAATCATGTTTTTTCAGAAAAAAACATTAGCAACATTAAAAAATAGTTATATTTAACTTTACTGATAATTACTAATAATTTTTTAAGAAGAAAAATTTAATAGTTTATTTGATATTTGTTAAAAACGTTTGTGATAGTAGCTTACTTTTATTATATAAATCAATTATTTTTGAAAGTCAAACTTATGATTATTTAAATATTTAGTTTTATTTTAAATATTATTATTATTGAACATGATACTAACATAAAAATTGTTATTTGACACTACAAAGAAAATAAGTTTATATGAATTTTGTTTGTAAATTATACAGTTTATGTGAAATCAAACGAAAACATAATTTATGTTAAACATTAACATTTATTGTTAAAAAAAGTAAAATTGATATTTTATAAATAAATGATGGTTTATAAATAATACAAATATGTGTTATTCATTTTTTATTTTCTTTTTCTTATTTGAAAATATTGAAGATTGGAGATTCATTAAAACACAACAAATTTAATTAAACTAAAGTTTATTTTGCTAATTGTACACATTAATTATGTTTATTTACTTACTTATAATTGCAGTTTCATTTACTTTTTTACCCTGTATGTTGTAAGAAATATTGTAGATAAGACTATTGTAGTAAGAAATATTGTATACCCAGCTTGGATTTAATAATATCTAAGATATCTTTTTATCATCAACAAAATGATCATTATGTAATCGTAAGACTTTAGAGACTATGATGAACCGTCCATCACTACCACTAAATATGAATATCTTAAAATGTAAACATTATCATGATATGCACAACGTATTTAATGCAGCATTGCAAAAAGTAAAGTTATGGTGCTTACTTTATTCTCCTGACCCATTTATTCCTTTGCTAATTTTTAACTTGCAGAAATTTGTAGAATTTGCACTTGCTATTTCTGCTAGTATTTTTACAATTATTAATGCAACTACAGTGAGTCATTTTGTTTTAATTATATAACATAAATCAACAAAATAACAGCCTGAATTAATGCTCAGTTTGGCTGCATAGCGTACTGGAGTAGACTTTTGAATCCTCTCCAAGCATGTATCCGGCGAATACATAGAGTTAGTCTATACGTGTCAATACAATGAAAAAAAGGCGCCGTTGTAATCGCGTGATTTAAACAGCTAATCAGACCGTTAATGTTTCATCTCTGTTTTCTACGACTATAATTACGATTAAACTTTTACGTAGTTAGAAATGAAGTAACGATAAAAGTAAACTAGTGAAATCGTTATCGTTACCCCAAATGAAATTGCGTTATTTATTATCATGAACGTTATTTAGAAGAAAATATAACGTCGTTATCAAAAAAAGTAACTTATAACGGTAACGATGTTACAAATAATGCGTTACTTGTCAACTCTGAAAATAATATATTTATTGTAGTTGTATAGCATTAAGAAGGATACAATATACTAATAGTTTTTCTATGGGTGGAGATTTCAAAGTCATCTTTTTTTTAATGGAATTGATTTTTTTTGTACCATATGATTTCTCTAATTATTCTGTATATGAAAGTATTAAGGTAGTAATATCAAAAAACCAATAATTTATGAGATATTTTATAAATTCTAGTAAATATGAACATTAAATAACTCGTATTAATTTTTGTATAATCGTATTAATTTATTTTATTTATCTCGTTATTTTGCATATGAAAATATTAAGATACGATTATCAAAAAATTAATAGTTTGAAAAAATTAATGAGTTACTTGATATTTTATTTTAATATGTAAGTCAGAATAAAGTTAGTATAAAATATCTTATAAGCCAGAATAAAATATAACTTATGAATTACTAATCTTATAAACTACTTTATAAGATATTTAATATAATAAAAGATATTTAATTTATAATAAACTAGTCTTTTTATATCACTATCTTAATACTTTTATATGCAGAATAATTAGAGGAATCATATTGTATAAAAAAATTATACAATTCCATTTCAAAAAGTAGAAATGACTTTGAAATCTCCGAAGCGCCTCCACTCATAAAAAACTATTAGTAGTATATTATATCCCTCTTGATACTATACAACTTCAATAAATATAATATTTCATATCTCTAAAAATAGCAGAACTATTCTAAATGAACAGAGTTGTCCCATCCCGTATAATGTAATATATAATTTAAAAATTAAATTGAAATAATTTATTAATTTTTATGCTTTTATACTTTGTTTGTGTATTACATTTTTGTTAGATATTATTTTTTAAGTATTTGAAATATTTTTAAGTATTTTATTTTTTTCAGGAAGATTTTTTAGGAAAGATGAGCATTTCTGGTCATTATTAGATAATATAATCTGTGTTTCTATTTCCTATAAAAATATAAAATCTTTACAATATACTTACAATGGTTTATATAAAAAATTCTCTTTTTATTGTAAAAAAAACAATTAGACTTTCAATTTTTCAATTTCTTTGTGCAATTTCCGGATTATTTGGCTTATATGATTTTGCCGAATGAAATCCAGTTATCTGGCTTTATCGGATATAACCCGATATTCGGTTATTCGACAAATTTTCATCTATCCTTGCATTCTTAATTAAAATATAATATGTAAATTTTACGAAAAATATATTGTATCTATTTTGCATTAGAATAATTTACAATTTAATATCTATAAATAAGATAAAAGCTCCATCGAATTAAATAAAACATAAAATAAAATAAAAAGCCTATGTAGGTCGATAGACTAGTTATTCGTGCAACAATATATTTAAAAATTAAAATATAGATGCGTTTTGACTTTAGATTTGGATCAATATAAAAATAGATATAATAAACGTTATAAAAGTTAGTAAATAAGAACTTCTTCAGACAGACAGTTGTGTTAAACTATTGTCCAGATAATTTTACAATTTTTTAAACTTTTTAAATTTTCTTGGTTTATAAAATGACTTTCGTATATTTTAAAAAATTCTTGTCTTATTATGATAATATTTAATAGTTTGCCAAATTCCCACATTTATCATTAACATGGTAAA
>NW_012130093.1:3253055-3262645 GCF_000143395.1 Atta cephalotes | reverse complement strand
ATATATATATATATATATATATATATATCGTGTGTTATTATTTATAATGCCTTTCTTTCATAAACGGACTACACAAGAGCTAAAAAAAAAATATTTTGCGCATTTCGAGATAATTCATTTCGTGACATAGAATACCGCAGATAAGAACTTGAAACATTCTTCTGCTGTAAAAAAATTATTTTAACAAGACCAGCAAATTCGAAGTCGAAATCGAATCATTTTTAAGTAGCAAAACCTAAATAACAGAAATTTATGTTTCATTTCATTCTAAAAAAAAAATTTGCTTAAAAAAATAATTAAATTAATAATATTCTTATTAAATGTTACTAATTTCAGCGCTATTTGGAGGACATCGCGAATTATCAAAATATCTCTGAATCTCTCTGTTTAGCAGCATTATTTTTTATTTATCGACGATAAACGTTTCAATAATTTATTAAAAAGAAGAGCATTATAAGAGCAAAAAAACTTTTTAGGCGCATGGCATTCTGCGATATGGTCTGACACCGGCTTACTTTTGCACCAAACGCATTATGAACTTTGGTGACCTCAGTTGACCTCGAGCCGGTCGATACATCATCCCTCCGGCCTGCAGTCGATGCAGCAAGTTGCAGGAGGTCCCAGATAGAAAAAAAAACACTCGAATACATTTCGATTCTATTTTGCTTATTGAGATTTATCTCGTTAACAAAACAATAATTCCAGCAAACTGTTGTCTGACAAAACTAATCGGAGATCAAAATTCTTTTTTCTCCTCCCGATTTAGAATACCAACATATATAAGATAACTCAAACGTATAATCGACTGTGGTCCGAAGCGAATAAAACCTCATAATAAATAACCTCATAATAAATAAATAAACTAAAATGCGAATAATAATTCAATTCGTAGAATGGAGTGGGAAATTTCTAAAAGCGTAAAAAAACAATCATTAAGAATGGAGCATTTCATAATTTATTCTCGAAAAATTCGTGCATCAAGTTATATATAAGTGGTACAATAGAGAAATCGCAGTAAGAAAAGCTTTTAACTTTTTTAAGATAAAATAACTACCGTAATAATCGTAAAACAGCATTGATGTAATAATTTCATAGCAAGTAATAATTACAACGGTTCTCTTATCGATCAACGATCTTCGTAATATTGACTTTATCTTTTGCGAATACACATTTTCACGCGGGGCGCACCAAGGGGATAAAGATAGCGCATCGATAACAGAATACGATAGCCGCGTATATCGATCTCATCCCTCTTGTATTATATCCCCTATAATTCCGACGCTTTCAAGTAAAAGTATCCTTACATGTCATAGTAAATTTCGCGATAAATATAGTAATACTTCTAAATCTCTTCAAACAGATATCGTCCATCATTTCTCGCTACGTTCCGCAAGCATAGGGATGCAACGGATATCCGGCAAATATTCGATATTCGTACTATTCAGTCTGTTTTTAATTCGGGCGGATAATTCGCTATTCATCCGGACTGTGAAAAGTTTCATTTTCTATAATTTGAATAGAAATAATTACGCATATTTAAAATTTAAATTTTCAAAATATTTTATATGGATATCTGACCTATGATGGAAATATATAAGGTGTAGCATTCCCGTGGATGCGTAGTCGTCGCTCTACAATGAGATACGTCCTTCAAAATGCATACGAAGGAGCACGATATAGCATGAAGTCGCCTGAAGCCGTGTGCCATATCCGTATCCATGTCTTCTTGATTAGTCTTTGCAGTTTGCGAATTTAATTCAGTTTAGGGTAAGTTTATTTCTCTGGCTACAATCGCTAGAAAATTAATCGCGTACAATTTACCTCTTTGCATGCTCTCTGAAGAGAGAAACTTTTGAGGCGAACGTACACACACACACACACACACACACACACACACACGCGCGCACGTATAAATGTCATATACATATGTGTGCACGAACATTAGTCCGCACTGAAGACAGTTAAAATGTGATAACAGTATATTCTTATCTCATCGCTCGGCATGCAAAAAGGAGAATTTTATCAAATTACAAATTTAAACTACTCTATTCAGAAATGGCATCGCTTGACCTCCCTATTTTTTTTATAAGATTTCTATAATATTTCTACATTACATATTTATTTCTTTTTTTAAATCTGTTAGAAGATTTTTGTCGCAAAATATTGCAACGTTCGACAAGGTTTGATATAGAAGTTTACGTATTAAAAGCTGAAACTTTAAAGGCGAATATTTCTATTTCAGCATCGTTAGGATCTTTGAAATTTTAACCATATATAAATAAAATTATTTTAAACATAATATACAAATTTCAAAAATATCTGTAGAAATTTCTATTCATTTTTCTCAATTTCTTGGAGAAATACTTTAATTCATTTGCAAAGTAAAATTATGCCGTGATACAGTGTATCTAATTGTCGAAATGGATCTATTAATCCTGCAGCAAAGAACGTAAAGTATTTTACATTTTTAAAGAAGCTATTCGACAACAGTGGCTGAACGTGTGCCAATAATAGCAAATAATAAATTTATTTATAAATTCAATATATTATACTATGCTAGTACAACATATACTACTACAATAAATTGTAACATAATATAACATATATTCCCTCTCGTGAAAAAGTCAAAGAGATTCTGAAAGTAGATGTAAAAAAAAAAAATCTGTGTCTCGGTGCTTTATCACATCAAGCCATTAATGTTTTTTATGCAACTATTTATCATGTTTGCTTCATATTGGCTTTTTAAAATTATTTTAAATTATATAATAATTTTTTTAAATAAATACTTTACGTTTTTGCATGTGAAATGATACAATGAGTTCGAATATAAAAAAAAACTGAGAATTATTTGTTTTCATATATTTTCAAATTTGTATATAATAATGACAATATAATTATAATTATAACTATAAGAATCTTGATCGTTTGATTTGCCGTTTGTATGATTCCGTTTTGCACGAACAATAAAACAACAATATTTACCAAGCATGTATCTGATGTCTTTTCCTTTGAAGCGTTTCTCAATGATCGCAAATTGATGAAAGTATTCATCATGTGTTCCTCACTGAATTTACCCAAATTTGGAAAAAATCCAAATGATTGTGAAGAAAATTTATTTTGAACGATATATTAATTTTTATTTCATGAAAAGTCGAAATCATTTCAGCAGTTTTTTTTTAATTGTCAGCTCTTTTATTGCTCAGAATATTTTCGATGTCGCTTTTGTTTAGGTCGCGATAATGTCGAAGTAAGTCAGTATTGAGACACGGATATGCTTTCCTAATCATCTACTTTCAGAATCTCTTTGATTAAATTTTTCATAAGGGAAATCTGTGCTATACAATATTAAAAAGACATTTGATGATATTTAAAAAACGTTAATGACTTGATCTGGTGAAACGCCGAGATACGGGTATTTTCTTTTTACATCTACTTTCAGAATCTCTTTGATTATTTCATGGGAAGAAAAAAAAATCGATTTTTTCGTATAATAAAAACAAATAATTATTGTCGCATTACATGTCCTATTATTTAATATATTAGGTGTAGTAAAAAGAAATCTATTATTTTTCCATTCAATTTCATTCAAAAATAATGGATTTCTTTTTACTACACCTAATATTTATAGTATTGTAACAATCAAAACATATGTAAAAGTTATTGATTGTATGAAGAAGATATTTAGAATCTATAATAGATTTGATGATAAAAGTAAATCAATTATCGCTTCGTTCGGTGGTCATTACTTGCCATTGCAGCGACGAAAATGTATTGTATGTAATGACATTTTTAATTTCACGCTAAGCTCCTTGCATTTTGGAGGAGATATTTCATTGATTATCCCCACCATACAACCAGGATGCGTAATCTGACCAATCTATAAACATATTGTTTTATTAAATATTTTTATATTTAAATATTTATTAATATACATGGTATATTCGATTATGCAATCGGAATTTTCGTAATCGAAACAAATCTATATCAAGCCTAATACATAATGTATATGTAATATATAACATAATTTCACGATTAAATTAAAATAAACTTTCTTTTATTTTTGTATATTATATTTTTGTGTATTATATTTTAAGTATTTTACCTATATTGTTCATAATAAATATAAATATTTCTGCATTATTAGGCAATAATTTGTTTCTATTTTCTGAATATTAAACCTGAATATTAAAATTAAACCTTTATAGCATACTTATAATGATTTACATTAAAAAAATCTTTTATTGTAAAAAAAAAACAGGTAAATGTATACTTTAGGTGACACCGATTTGAAAATCATTTAGATACGTTGTAGGGGAGAGTGTCCTGAATGATTTCCCGCAAGAATTAAATGGGAGACGGCATTGTCTAGGAGATATAATAAATATACAGAGGATGCATGTTATAGAACTTTAATTTATTATATATCCCCATCTCCCACTATGCCAAAGGGCGCACTTTCCATACAAAATGAGGGCTACCTCATATTGAGATAAAGATTGAATAGGATTAAATCGTGATGGGGATGCAAGGGGCCCTTCCTTCGCCTACATGAATTCTTTCTACATGAAACTATTTAGAATAGAACAATTGTTGATTTTGTTTCACTCCAGAAGCAAAGAGAGGAAGACGTGTGGGTAAGGCACTCCGCCCCTCTCTCTGCATCCCTATTCCAATTTAATCTTAACACTTAATCCTAACACAACCCTTATCTAATTTGTACAGGCAGATATTTTTATTTTAAACAATAAATGAAAACACGGGCAATTAAAAATCTAAATTCGCAATTGGAGCGATTATATCAACATATATTTCTCAGTACTACATATATATAACAAATACCGAACGTTTCAGTTTAATTCAAGCCATCTTCAGCAGTCTAGTATAATAAAAATCTCCTGATGAATAATTCCAAATATCTTGATAGTCTCGTATAATACTTCCTCAATATAATTTAAATAGTCGCAAATCAAAGTAATCAAGTGCAACAAGAGAATCTCCCAGATTACCAAATCTGAAGTATGTAACCGTCATTTAGCTATTAGATAAGTACAAGCTATTGCACTCCATAACTACACAATGAAATATTATAAATTAAATCACGATCGGCAAAAAGAATATACAATGTCAAGCATCTTTAGCGACATTTTATTTTATATGTTATAAATTGGTTAATAACTGGAGATGGGATGGATTTCTTTCGCGTGGAAAATTGTACACCCCGATTTTACTATGAAACTTTAATTTATTCTATCTCCTAACTAATGTCGTCTCTTACTTAATTTTTGCGAGAAAATCACTCAAAATACTCTCCCAACATATATAAAGAATACTCAAATCGGTGAGATATCATCTAAAGTATATAGGTACATTTACAAAAAAAACAATTAGATTTTTAATTTTTGATTTCTTTTCGAATAAAATCCGATTATCTGGCTTACCCGATTCTGCTGGATAATCCTGTTATCCGGATAAGATCCAATATCCGGTTATCCAACAAATCATTATTCGTTGCATCCCTATCCAGTGAGAAATGACAATGGAATCGATGTCGAATCGACATTGAATTTGATAATTTCGAATCGATATCGAATCGACATCGTTTTGATGTCGATTCCATTGTCATTTCTCACTGAGTAGTTTCAACATCAAAACACGAATGAACAAAGCGAAATATCATTTCGTCTTTCGATTCACCTTTTCAACCGTGTTTAAAATTTCGGTAAGAATTCAAAGGTGCAACGGTGTGAGGAAAATTCATCGAGATACAGTAAATTTGTTTTACGAAGTGAAGCATTTCGGATTCATTTGTGCCGTATGTACCAGCAATACTTTCAGAACTTCATCGTTTTCAATCGTCCACGCTCTTGTCCGGAAAACGGCGATTTTTCGTAAGCTAACGGCTAATGGGTAAGACCATTCACAATGGATGCGACGCATGCGTGATGAAAATTCCTATCGTCATTTGCCTCAATCTACTTAAATTTAATCAGCCTTCCTTTAATCTTTGCCTCTATGTAACGATTTTTTTCTGGCAAAAAATGTTTCCCAGCGTTACGTTAATCCTAAGTTTTAAGCGACCTGGACAGATCTCAGCTATATAAAGTTTAGAGCTTAAAGAGTTAAAGACTTATGACACTTGTAGATTAGAGTTATCTCAGAGAGTCACTTTGCAAAACTGATCAATCAACACAACGGTATATATAGCAATTAAAATTCATTTCGACATTTCCATACATTTCCATCGCGCAGTATGCCATCTATGTATTCTTTCTTTCCATATTTTCCGCCTTTGATCAATTCTTCAGGTTCATTTTCCTCAGCGGAAATAATGACGGAACGATAATTTTCAAATTACGAACAGTAACTGAAAAAAAGATTTTCTTCGGCGAGCCAAAATTTAGAAAACTAAATTGATTGCGCTTTATAAAAAAATTTTACATTCTTCAGCTAAACTTGGAGGAAGTTTAATAGAATTCTAAACTAACGTTTAAATGCAGAGACGCGTAACGTTGTAGAAATTGGAAAGCTGTAATAAATTATCTCTTTATACTTTTGAGGAAAATGCCGAGGAGAAGTCGACTTTTCAATCAATCAAAGAATCTATCATTGAAAAATAAGTGGGGAATTTGCGCATAAGTGGGGAACTTGCGCAAGTTAGATTTAAATTCTGCGAACTCTAGAAATTTCTCTGAGATTACCCCCTTTGAGATTATAACAAAAAAAACTACATCATAATTACATCACAACTACATCATAACAATTATGGTTACGTTATGGTGATATGCGTCTTTATAACACTGATTATTTTGACTGTTTTAAAATTGATTGCCAGTACTGAAAATCTATAGAGCATGTAACGTAAACTGTAGCATTTTTAATGTTGGTAATAAATTTGGAAGACAGCTTTTATTATGACAACTTTACAGTGATATCATATTTTCTTCCTGACTATTGTAACTCTATTGTGACGTAAATATGACCCTTTACTATGGGGGTATGATACTACAAACACTTTGAAGTATTCTTTAATTGGTCAATTAGTAAAATTCTTCCTTGTGATTGATCATTGCCTAGAAACATTTTTAACGTTAAGTAGATTGCATTAAGTAGACTCTGAAATCTCTGAAGTGGCAAGTGCGAAACGAATGAGACAACAGATAACTCTATAGGTAGACCTATCTTCTTCAAAGATGATCTCACTTACGCGTTGGAATCAATATATGGCTCGTGCACTTGTTTAAATATTAAGAATTTTGCAATCAATAAACGTGCGCGTTTGCACACACATTATATATAGAATAATAATTGTACCACTTATTTGAGGATTTATTGAGGACATGTCTGGAACAGATGTTTCTTCAATGGATATGTACGTCTCGATCGAAGAAGAATTTGTATGCTTTAGAAATCTATCACGATAAACAAAATTACGAGATCGAGATAGTACATGAGTAATCTTAAATATTAAGAAGATGTATATTCTTAGATTTTTATTTTGCGAGGGAGACTTACACGTTATATATATGTACATTACATATTTTATATATATAAAATATGTAATGTATGAATAAGTAAGATTAGTTCGCGATTTCAGCCTTTTAGTCGAGCAAAAATAAACGAATGAACGCGCAAATCTAGAGACTGAATCAAAAAGCTATACTTTTCCGAAAAAAATGGAAAATAGGGGAGACCGAGGCAAGTTGTTACAATTTTTGATTAGCAATTTTTTCCGTACTATATGTAATGTGTATACATTTAAATTAATAAATATGCATTGCTTGCTTGTACATCTTTAACTAGTCAATTTTTTCTGATTTTTTATATCTATCTCTTTAAATACTGAAAATTAAAATTTACTAGCAGTAGGTAAATTAACTTACTCCACTGTGAGGTAAGTTATTACTGGAGCAAGTCGTTATGTTTACAATATCACTTAAAACAAAACAAAAAAAAATATATATATAAGCAAATTCAAAATTATAATAATAAATAATAAAATAATAAAATCAAACACGAAATACTTCATGCGGAATATTTATTTTATAATATAAAAATAAAGAAATATATTACAAAATTTTTTCTTTAATTAATTATTAAAATTAATATTTGGAAAATCATAAATAATCATAAAATTAATATTTTGCATTTGCTACTTTTTTCACAGACAGTCTTTAACTTCCTTTGCCGCTACGTTTCTATGTTTACAGATCCTCTGTTTGTCTTTTTTTTTTGTAAGATCGCATCATTCCACAGACTTTTATAACTAGATTGCTGACTCAATGTGATAAACAGAGATGAACTTGATTCCGAGTTGCCTTTATTTCAATTCATATGCATATATATGTGTCCTGTCTGTGAATATCGCATAAATTTATGTGAAAACATTAGTATTGTTTGCGTGATTTATACTTGTAAGAGTGGAGTGAATACAAATATGGCACTGCCCAGTGTTATCTTCAAACATGGAGACGAAGTAGGCAGTTTAATCTATTTATAGAAGTCTGTGCATCATTCGATAGACGAAAAAAAAATAGTTTTGAATAGGATAAAGTTACACTGTACAGTTGTTACACTGTAACAACCGATCCCGATCAAAATGTAACAACTTGCCCTAACCTTTCATTTTCAATTCGAAAAAACAAATCGAAAACTACATAGATTGATATATATCAATTCAAATAAAATGTATTATTATAATCAAATGTATATAAAAGAAATGTATAAAAGAATAATCACACATCTCTAACTTATATGTACAATAACACAAGCAATTTATACAATGAAATATTTACTTTTAATAGTGAAAATCAAGAAAATATACGTAGTGTCTTCTAAAGTTCAAATATGGCGGCTAAACTAAGTAAAGTTGTTGAACTATTATAAAACTATTATAAAAATAAACTATTATAAAAATCATATAAAAATTCATAAAATGTACTGCCCTCTATGACAACTAAAAAAATTAACCTGTACCAAGTTACCCCGTGTAACTACTTGCCTCGGTCTCCTCTACTTACGATCACAGAGATTTGAGGAAAACGGTTTAATTAATCCACATGGTTAACATTCATCTGTGCGCTCGTATTTCTCTTGTACGTTAACACAAATACGAGGAGTATATGAAGGAGAGGAAAGATGAGGGAGAGAAAGAGGGTAAGAAATCAAACTTGAATATTCATCCTTAAGATTATTATCAAAGGAATACTGTAGTGCGCATTATCAAAGATACTTTAGCATGATGTTTTAAGTTTTGCAGCTGGTTTAAAGGGCGAATCCTAAATAATCTGAAACTCGAGAATCTAATCTGAGAACGATTTTAGTTTTCCTTAGGCTTCCCCGAAAGAGCTCCTTCCAATGAGATTTCACGTAATCGAACCTTTTTCTAAAATTTAAAAACTTTTTAAGATTCTCGGGATCAGTCCATGCAGCTCTCAATTTATTTTAATTTGAGCTAACCGGTTCCGATTTAATCGTAATAAATTTCGCTCTTTCTATTCGCGTACTCCCTCACAGGATTTCTCTCTCTCTCTCTCTCTCTCTCTCTCTCTCTCTCTCTCTCTCTCTCTCTCTCACGTCACGTACGACGTACG
>NW_012130093.1:3247657-3252621 GCF_000143395.1 Atta cephalotes | reverse complement strand
ACGTACTACTACTCTATTATTTAATTTAGTTAGTACGTACGTACGTACTTACTTACTAATTACTTCTCTTCTTCTTACTCGTCCTACCTCCTACTACGTAGTCTCTCTCTCTCTCTCTCTCTCTCTCTCCTCCTCTCTCTCTCTCTCTCTCTCTCTCTTTCTCTCTCTCCCCTCTCTTTTATTTTTAAATTTGCAAAAGGCATAAAAAATTGTACAATCGAATACATAATGGGATCTGTTAAAGAGTAGACTCTGCGATAACAATAAAAATAGCATGTATAATTACGCGGCACTTGTGCGTGGATATAATGGAGCAATAGTACAATGTATAGAGCACACGATATTGCTACCGAAAGAACATTTTCAATAAAATTAATTCATTTGTGATAAAATGTATAAGATGATTAATTTCTCTTTTTAAGATCACAGAATAGTAGCGCCCGAGCATAACGATATTTCACTTTGAAAAGATATACGGGAAGGAACGGTAAAATGCGCGTTCTCCATAAATAACTAAATTCAATTACTAAATTCAATAACTAAATTCAAAGTGAAATCACACGTGCGCACACGCATACATACACATATCTAACAATAATAGAGAATTGCGCGTAACATCGTTCGCCCCCAAAAATCTCGCTGATTAAAGCTAGTACATGTGTTATGTGTAAATAAATGCTTAATATATTATAAAAAAGAATATAGCATAGTATAAATTATCAAATAGCTTAACAATACTGCTTACGCCAACAGTCGCTGGACGAATAGTTATAATTTTATTCGACGTATACGCTGGAATTCGCGCGAATTCTCCGTAACATGTATACATATCAATTGTATTATATTTTCAAAGTTCGAAGAGAACATTAGCGCTAGAATAAATCAAAATTAAAATTTGGAATGTCATTGTGAATGTTGTCGAAACATTCGGCTATCCAAATTGTAGAGATCACCTCTGTCAAACTAGCTAACTAGGATTAAATGAGCAGAATCGAAAAAGATCTTTCGAACTATTTAGTGTTTATTTTGTGCTAATTTGTGCTACAAAATATAATTATAATCGCGCATAATAACAATTATATCGGCATTTTATATCATTTCTATTGTAAAAATTGCGACTGATTCTGCTCGTGGCAAAGAATACTCTACCTTGTAGGAGTCGGGGTTTCCAAAGAAACGGCGGGAGCACAAATTTAAAACTTTATATTTTGACGATATAAATTATAGTACTTCTATCAAGGATATTTCATTCTTGAACCTAATAAGCTACTACTTGAACCTAATAACTTCATAAAGTTAACAAAATCACGAGTTTCTTCTAATAAATACAATAATATATAGTTACGAAGTTATGTTTTGAAGCACAAAATCACTAAAGATACCTTCTTTCATTTTCCTCTTTTTTCTTTTTTTTTCTTATGGTCGTGTTAGCTTGATGTTAAATAACATCATGCGTTTCTTTTAAATAGCATATAGTACAAAATTATTCTTTGTAGCACAAATTAGCACAAAATGAGCACTAAATAATTAAAAAGATATTTTTTGATTCTGCTCATTTGATCCTGCTAGCTTGATAGAGATATAGAGATCTTATGTCTTCGCACGCCGTAACGATTAATAACATAAATAACTTTTTCATATCTGATACTGTACAAACGATGATGTTCATTATAACAATGTAAATATTAATTTTCATAATTTTTTAATGAGATCAACCTGCTCAATTAATGATAAAAAAGAAAAAAAATAACAATCGCATTTTTACACTGCAAATTCAAGTGACTTTAAAATATGTGTGTGATATTAGTTTTCCATGTACACTGAGAAAAAAAAGTTGTTTCAAAAAAATGTGAGTTGATTTAATTAAATGTAGCGATCACGAACTATCAAGCAAATATTTGTTAATTCAACTAAATATTTGTTAATTCAAACAAATAATATGTTTTAAATTACAAGATTTTGTTAATTTAAATATATAAATATTTGAACTAAATAATCATTACGAACTAAATAATCATTACGAACTAAAATTTAGCCAAGTTGATAACTTTTTTCTCAATGTAATAAGAATACTACATTACACCCGCATACAAAAATGAACGTACTACATTTAGGCCTGATTGCACTGTTACTTTAATTTTAAGTAATCTTAAAACTGTTCCTGTCTCTGTCTCTTTTTGGCTAAAACGAGACAGATAGAATTTTAAGTCTCGCTTAAAGTCAAAGTGACATTGATGCAACTGGGCCTTAAATGTGTAGTACACTGAGAAAAAAAGTTTAACTTGACTAAAAATGTGTTTTGTTTGTAATGATTATTTATTCAAATATTTAGATTAACAAAATCTTGTAATTTAAAACATGTTATTTATTTGAATTAACAAATATTTGATTGACAGCCCGTGACCGCCGTTTAGTTGAATCAATTAATATTTTTTTGAAATAGCAACTTTTTTTCTCAGTGTATAGAATGATTTTTATAAAACGAAATTATACACATATATTAAAGTTACATTTTACATATTTGGGTTTGCGGTGTATGGCAAATGTAATTTAGAACTCGATGTTTAGAAATAACTACTAGGGGATAAGAGGATCGAACTTACGCAGGACAAGTGAAAAATGCATAAAGAATTATCGTAATATACGCTGTTATACACCTAATAAATTTTGTCTTTTTTTGTCTTTTAAGTAGAAACGATTATTTCCAACAGATTATTTATCGAGTACTTCCCAGTATACATATATCTATATAGAATACGTTTTAATAACAAAGTCGTTTCGCAAAGTTGTGCTTCTTTCTAATGATATAATCTCCACGGGTAATGTTCTTGGTCCTTGAATTCGATTCTTCGATTTCCTAACTTCATCCATCGGTCGAGTATGTTATACATATGTATACGTTTGTTTGTGATTATGTATGTATGATTATCGAAAGCTTTTAGCTTTTCAAATTTCTTCGGAAGTTCTTTCCTCTCGAAAGAAATGTTCGGATATCATGTATATCTCGATTCGATATAAATATGAGGACTGTTGCGTTACGCCACGTAAAAGTCGCTACTTAATCCATGCGGAGATTCCATCTTCTCGGGTCTGCCTGTTTTGATTACAACGTCTTGCAACGTCACATTTCGTTTCTCTTACTGTCTTTTTTTTCCAGTCTTGCGTTTCCTCACAATGTCATTATACTCATTATACGATTTGCCCGATGCGAGAGAATGATGTTCGCTGACTGCGGAATTTCATTCTCAAGAATATTGCAGTCGGAAGATGCCGATAAGAATGGATAGAAGATAAACTTTTCCGCGTATACACGTTATACGCTTGTCGTGTATCGTCTCCTTTCATCCTCTTTCGATCTAAGATCTAGATCTTAGAGACATAAAGCGGCCGATGAACTTGCTGCGGATTTCCATTCTGCTTCGAGTATCTCGCATTCTGCAGCAGCTCTCGAGTCTCACTAGGAGAGCTCGGACTGAGACTGTTGGTGGTCGAGGTTTCGATACGGTCGCTGATGATTTCTTCCTCGGTAATCTGCTCCAGGTACAGTGCCGATTGGACCGTCGACTGATTTTCGCCATTGATCGCGACCTGCGGCGTGTATGCCGGTGGCGGGCTCCGTGGCGGCGAATCGCCATCGTTGACCTTGCCATTATCCTTGATCTCAAGACATGTGTCCGATGACACCTGCCTCATCTGTTTCGCCCGTCTGGCGTGGCGAGTAGTCAGTCCACCGGTTTCCACATCCCGCTCCAATCGATGTCCTGATCGAGATCTGGTGAGTTGCCGTTGTACATATTCTTCGAGATCATCCTCCTCCTTCTTGGCGATCACACGATTCAGAACAATCAAGAAAATGCCTACTAGGATTGCGAACAGGCCGACCGCGACCAGCTCGTTCCACCAGCCGCCAGATGCTTTAGTGCCCCAGTGAGCGAGATCGCCTGGCAACAAGCCGCTCATCAACAGAAAAGCGCCCAGTACCAGGAATACCACGCCGATGTGCAGCATTCCGATCGAAGTGACCACCTTCGTGTCCAGCATACCCTGGCCGGCCGCACGCGCTCCGCCATGCGTGCTCTTGTGATGCCTGCCATGGTGGTCCAGCGATCCGGTCGATGCCCTAGGCGATGTCAGGCCACTTTCGCCCGATTGCGCGCTATAACGACGCTCGCGCGCGCGACGCTGCTCATCCCGACGCATTCGCTGACGCTTGATGGCCAGCGCCGAGTGCAATCCAACCGCGTGCATCCTGCAACACCGGAAAGACAACCCTTTGGCTCAGTCAATCCCGCTAGTCAATTTTCTTCGATGAATTTCTACTCCCGCAAACCTGTCTCCGTTTTCACATCGTCATCGCGAGATCGTTTCTTTTTATTTTCTGACAATTTGTTGTCATTGAAAAGCACATGCCATCCCGGCCGATGATAATATATTTGATCTCGCGATGTCGCGATTAATCGAAAAGCCGGAAGGAAAAAATGCCAGATCAGTCTGACTATAAAATCGCATTATTTTGAACAGGCAAAGTGTCGATAAAGCAATCTACATACCTGCTCGCAAACGAGCAATGTGGCTGAGCGATTGAATGAGCACAATCGCGTATACAATTAATCAATCGACATCAATACTGACAGCAAACGGGCTGAAGGAAAATTCGTAATGATTTTAAGCTATTATCTCTACTGACTCTATTATGCAATTTTATTTAGTCCTCATTTTCAATTAGTCCTCATTTTAGTCTAGCAAATTCGTTTGCGTCTCAACACTAATTAGCTACTTCTAAATTCATCTAAAGGCCTACAGGATCTATTTACAGGGTTTTACAGGATGCACTGCGATGGAATCACATGTATCAAAGCGATCGACGACGAGGCGCGTGCATTCTCAGTTCCCTGCAAAAGGATCTCCTCTCGTCAGCACGTGTGTTTCGTTTATTTAAGGGTCACCGACTCTCTCTCTCTCTC
>NW_012130093.1:3238801-3245489 GCF_000143395.1 Atta cephalotes | reverse complement strand
GTGTGTGTGTGTGTGTGTGTGTGTGTGTGTGTGTGTGTGTGTGTGTGTGTGTGTGTGTGTGTGTGTGTGTGTGTTATAATAATCTTGAAGTTGCTGAAAGGATTCTGAGTACTTTCACCATTTGTCATATCATCATGCCTAAGCACGTGAAATATCAGTTGCATGGTTAGTAGAGGAAAGACCCCTATTGAGATACTGTTCATTTTGGATAAATGTTAGAAGTCTATGAGCAAAATTTTAAAAAATATAATAATTGCCTTCATGTTGAAGGGAATTTAATAAGCTTTAAGATAACGTTGTATAAAATTTAATTCAAATTCCATTTTTTTTTAAATTAAAGAAATATAAAAAGTGAACAAATCACAAAGTCAAAAAATTGTGCTCCTAATATGAGATGCTCCGAGAAATCGATAGTAAAACGCAAAGTATATTAATATTGCAATTAAAAAACTATATTTCATGTTTCCTAAAATGCAAACACACCCAGCGTGCGTGAAAAATGAGCATGCATAAATTAAAATACCCAAATACTCTGAGGAGAGAACTCTTCAGATAGTTGGAAATCAACCATTGCAGAAATAGGCACTCAACGTTCATTCCGGTTGTCCTTTTTATTATTATTATACAACATTTACTCTTTAGCAATGATTTTTATTATACATAGGAGCAGGGATTATTTCATATTAGAAATATCCTGGATATCTCATATTATGATTTCCTTATGGTTTTACGATCATCAAATCTAACTTCTATAATTAAACAATTCAACATATCGTATTTTTCTATTAGTACGACTTTACTCTATCACTACATGAAAAATTTATTGTATATATCAAATATTTATTTATTAAATAGTACACAAGATTTAAAGTGTACTAAACTCAATGAAACTTGAAGACATCCAAATTCTAAAACCTTTTTACAATGACAATACAGGCATGATCTAATAATGAATTTTCTACTAAATGATTTTCAATCCAAGAGCAATAAAATCATAGTGGAATCAATAAATAGCGTTTATTAATTTAACAGAAACGCCACTATCTCATATTAGGCGTCTATCTTATAATAGGGGCTTTCCTCTAAACTTTAATCGCAATTAATTTAAAGACTATTATAGCCTTGATATTTTCATATTAGCAAATAATATTTTATTTATTTTCGTCTTAGAATGTTCCAAAAAATCTGTTTTTAAAAGGACGGATTAAATTGTAAAATACTCTATACAAGATGATTAAAAAAAACATTTGTTCTTGAAGTATCATATTTCTGACTTCATTCTAAGACGATTTTTCCTTTACAAAAATTTTATCTGAAATTTAGTTTTCAAATTACACGAAGAAATAGCGTATCACGGTCGCGTAAAGGAGATGGGCAGGAGCGGCGCTTACGATTAGACGCGAGTGCTTTATGCACAGGGCGCATACTGATCGGACCTTTATAAAAATTTCTTCTCACTTCTACTACAGTAGTATTCTACTACTATCTCTTTGTCTTTCACATACTTTAAATATGATAATTTTATTAAATTATAAATTAAAGTGATGAAATTAAAATGAATATTGAACCCTTTAAATATCGGATTGTTTTTTACATTGATAAAATTATTAAGAAATGTAGTAAAAGAGCGAAATTAAATAATTACGTGCGGTAAGCACGTAATAAAAACTATTGACGTACAAATTTATTGACATACAAATCAAAAACTTATTGATATACAAATCAAACAATTATTTCAGTATGTCGAATTCTAAGAATTCGTTTCTTACAATTCGATATATCGAAAACTTGTTAGACTTAATTATATGTCAATAGGCGTTACAATAGCATGCAATTATTGTCCAATTTCTCACTTTTACAAAAATTTCTCTAACAATTTTATCTACGCTATTGCGCTCGTAGTATTTATTACATACTTATGAAAGTCTTATGAGAAACGCGCTTCTTAACAGTCAGAGTTGTAAATATTTAAAACAAAATGTAAGCCAAATAAACTTTAAAAGCTAATTATTATCTTAATTATCGAATTGTTATTATCTTGTAGATGATTGTTCAATAATTCCATTTTGCTTTAATTTCTTGAAACAGTCAGAGGAATAAATTTGATGGTTGTTCAATGATTCCATTTTGCTTTAGTTTCTTGAAATAGTCAGAGGAATAAATTTTAATGCATCGTAATAGTGCTCGACAACGATTACAATAATTCACTTTCTTCACTCAAATATTAAATCTTTTTAAGTAAATATCAAATCACGTTTTTACAATGAGATTCTTCTTTTATAAATTGTCACGTTTCAACATATTGATACTTCGATTATACTCACTTGATAAAATGAAGAATTTATTAACCGATAATATTTACCGATTTATTAATTAACCATTGACAATCACAAACGATTATTCGGCGATTGAAAATCATACGAAGGAAGAAAGGAAGAAGGTCTGGAAGTATACAACACACGTGTGTTTATGTATGGCAAATAGCTGACTGACTTTCTTGGTTATGGGTGCAATGAGTGCAGTTCCTGCACTCATCACTAATAGCATTTTCCACTGGGAAAACTGGTGCAACATTGGTACACAATGAGTGCAATTGTGTTGTTCCACTGTGAAAACTAAAGTTCAGTATTTAATTTCCATTCAGCGTTTATGTTCCATTGATAAAATTGTTGCAAAAAACTTGCACTGAATTCAACTTTTGCTCCATTCTTTGAAGTCAGTGAAGACCAGTGTAAGTTGAAATTGAGGTTGTGTTCGTACTTTCTCTAAAATATGATATTATGTTATAATATGATCCCAGCAAACAAGAATGGATTAAAATGGATTAAAATTTTTTTAATGCGTACTTAAATTCATGAAAATGGATTGACTGGATTGAAATGGATTGGATCCTGCTGACAATTTAATATTCGAAAAAAAAAGAAATATTCATATTTAAGGGTTACAAATTTTATTCCTAAGATATTTATAATAATTATTATCTGAAATTAATTACTTCAAATTGGTATTAAAAAACGCACCTTACTGAGATTCGAATCTGGAACCTCTGGATTATGAATCTTCTACGTTATTCGTTACACTTCTTCAATTGGTGAATGTGTTATTTATTCTCTACTTCAATTACAACTAACTGAACTAGTAATGAAATTATATAGATATAATAAAGTATAAACAATTTACATTACTATGAGACAACATTGGGTAAGTGTAGCATAATCTAATCTCGCTTGAGCGATGTCGCACGCCGTGATTAGCCTAATATTCGAGCTGTGTTCGACTTTGTTTGCGAGTGTTCACATCGATCATTCATTTTACTTCTAATCAAAAAAAAACAAAAGAACATAGCTCAATTATTTTTACGTTACAACTTTATTGATCTTAATTTAAAAAATTTCCTACTTATTAGGTGTACACTTTGCTTCTGCCGTTTTCCTATAGATGGCTTTAGCGGTAAGTGGTGGTCGAAATAAATAGATCATAGATGTCATACAATAAACTTGGGCATCTGTCAACATAACCCCACAGAGACATTAGTCGATTTGTGTCTGCATCATAAAGTTATTCTCGATTGAAAATGTCAGTTTACGAGCCAAATTCTCGTCATTTGCGGGAGGTTTTAATTTTTTGCTTCAATATGAAGAAATCTGCGGCTGAGGCTCATCGAATGCTCTCAAATACTTATGGTGAGGCCGCTATTAGTGAAAGAACGTGTCGTGAGTGGTTTCAACGCTTCAAGAACGGTGATTTTGACATCCAAGGTCATGCTTTGTATTTGGTGGGACCAGCTCGGCGTAGTGTATTATGAATTGTTAAAACTGAAACAATCACAGGCGATCGGTATCGAACGCAATTGATGAGTTTGAGCCGAGCATTGAAAGACAAACGGCCGCAATACAACGAGAGACACGATAAAGTGATTTTGCAGCATGACAATGCTCGACCCCATGTTGCGAAAATGATCAAGACATACTTGGAAACGTTGAAATGGGAAGTCCTACCCCACCCGCCGTATTCTCCAGACGTTGCTCCCTCTGACTATCACTTGTTTCGATCAATGGCACACAGCCTGGCTGACCAGCACTTCCGATCTTATGAAGAAGTAAAAAATTGGATCGATTCGTGGATAGCCTCAAAAAATGACCAGTTTTTTCGACGCGGGATTCGTACGCTACCCGAAAGATGGGAGAAAGTAGTAGCCAGCGATGGACAATACTTTGAATCATAAATGTATAACCAGTTTTTTACAATAAAGCCTCGAATTTCGGAAAAAAACGGCGGAAGCAAAGTTGTACACGTAATATATGAACAATGGACATTTTGAACACCTATTGTAAAGAAAATAATTAATCTGCCTTTTTCAAGGCAATCAAATATTTTATTATGAAGAACATTCTTTCAGTTTGTAAATTATTAGAAAGCAAAAATAAATAAAATACTTATAAAATATTTAGAAAATATACCGATGTCTCACAGAGTAATCAAAACGCGCGGGCAATATTAATTTCTTTTTAAAAAAATAAATTTCATGTTTTCAAATTGCCGCGTTCAGAATTCTAAGAGGTTTCGCATAATTAATAGAATATAGAGAACGAGAAACTGAGAATAGAGAACAGTTGTCGATTACGTATTTTAAAACAAAATGCAAATTAGAAAAGTGTGAATAAATTTACTAGAATATTTATAATTTAAATTATAAACACTATACTATATTATACTATAGTATATTCGTTGACTTTTGTAATTGTCACTTCGTTTTAACATACACAATTGATTATTGTATCTTTGATTGTATATAGTCTTTAAGGGTTTATCTAGATAAACTTGCATAAACGTATATATTAGAAAAATTATCCAATCGTATTTCTATTATAAAGACGAGTAATACTCAAGAATTGTGTCCTGCTCGTCAATTTTGATGAAATTAGACTTATTGAATGCGGTTTTGCATGAAACAAAAGAATCTGGCAAAAAAAATGTCGCTCTGCCTCGTGAAAAATTAAGCGTTAAAGTTCACAATTATTTAGGTTAGGAAATCTTTACTATTTTACAAACAAATTCACCACTTCAAAAATAAATTATTTTATAATTTTTTTTGTTTTTGAAATAATGAATTTGTTATTAAAGCAAATTTGTTTTAGGGCAGAGAATAGCTTGTTACTTAAAATTTATATCTTCATTTATAAATTTAAATCCAACATTTCGATAATACTCAAGAATTGTATCCTCTGCTTCCTGATTTTAATGAAATTATTTTAATTCATTCGACGCGGTTCTGCATCGATCTGACAGATTTCCTAATCTAAATAGTCATGAACTTTGCTTAATATCTTGATTCGTGGAGCAGAGTGACACTTTTTTTTGCCAGATTCGTTTCATGCAAAACCGCGTTAAATAAGCATAAAAATTTTATCAAAATCGGCGAGCAAGACACAATTCCTAAGTATTACTAAGACGGGAGCTGCGCGAACTGTACCCATAACCAAGAAAGTCAATCAGCTGCTTGCCGTACGTACACAAGTTGTGTTGTCTTTACTTACAGTGTTTCTTTTTTCGCGTAATTTTTAATCATCCAATAATCAATCATTGGTGATTATTAGTGATAAATTGATTAATAAATTTCTCATTATCAAATGAATGTAATCGAAATGTATGAATATAATGAAAATATAATGAAATGTGACACAATTTATAAATGCAAAATCTTATCGTGGAAACATGTGACTTAATCTACATATGACTTTATCTATATACTTAAAAAACATTTAATATTTGATAAAAATAAATTACAATAAACAATTGTGCCGAGCACTATTACGGTGTATCCAAACTTGTTCCTGCGACTTTTTCAAGAAACTGGAGCAAAATCATTGAACAATAACAATTTTATAATTAACATAATAGTAAAACTTTTAAAATAGCTCATTTATAATTTAGCTCGTTTAAACATTCATGATTCTTTGAGTGCTAGAAGCGCGATTACGTTTTTCATAAAACTTCTCATAAATACGTAATAAATGCTACGAACGCGATAGCACAGATAAAATTGTTACATCACAGAGAAATTTTTGTAAAAGTGAGAAATTATACAATAATTGCGTGACACAAGTATTATAACGTGTATTGACATATACTAACAAATATTTCAGTATGTCAAATTGTAAGAAACGCTCTTAGAATTCGACGTACTGAAATAAAAAAAATGAATTGTATGATTTGTATGTCAATAATAATTTTATAGTGCTTATTACACGTAATTATTGTTTAATTTCGCTTTTTTACAACATTTCTCTAATAATTTCTAATAATTTTATCTATGTAATTAAAAAATTCGATACTCAATATACATTTTAATTTCATCATTTTAATATACAATATAATTTAACGAAATTAGCATACTTAAATATATATGTGAAAGAAAAAGAATGTGGTAGAAGGGAAAGGTAAGAAAAAATGTGTTTTTATAAATGTGTGAATGGATCCAGTCAGCGCGACCCATGCGTAGAGCCCGCGTCTAACTGTGAGCGACGCTCATGCTCGTCTTCTGTACGCTAATTATTTCTTCTTGTAATTTAAAAACTTTGGATGACATTTTCGTAAATGAAAAATCGTCTTAGAATTCGATCAGAAATATGTCTCTTCAGAAATATCTTCTGGGCTGTTCTGAATCACTCTGTGTTTATATATATAT
>NW_012130093.1:3233307-3236540 GCF_000143395.1 Atta cephalotes | reverse complement strand
CTCTTTCAGGCCAAATTTCAGCCAGAAAGGACGCATAGTTCACGTTTGGTAGTCATTTGAAGTAGGCTGTCTCAAAGTCTGCAAAATACTCATTGACGGTGACAATGACTTCCTCATTTGACGAGAATTTCTTCCCACTGAGCCAAGTTTTTAAGTTTGAGAATAGAAAGAAGTCACACGGGGCCAAATCCGGAGAATATCATCCGGTGGATGAGGAATCAATTCATAGCAATTCGTAGTTTTGTCATTGCAACGGTCGACTTGTGGGACGGCGCGTTGTCTTGATGGAAGAGCACTTTTTTGCGCGCCAATCTCGCTTCAAACACTTTGCGTAATGTTATTCCCGACGATACTGTATCTTTCAAGCCTTGCAAAAAAAAATACGTAATGAAAATAATTTTATTACAATATTTTGAAAAGCTCTTAATATCAGCCATTAGATTTTGCCATCAAAAATAGGATGTTCTATTTTTAAAAATCGACATGATCTTGAACTGGTCAAATCGATTTTTTTTAATATGTTATCCCATTTTTTTAACATGCCACCGAAGGATAAACCGCTGAGGACGATTACGATACACATTTGAGGTATTACTGGGCATTACTGGAGCATTAGTGGGTATTAGTAGAGCGCATTATAATGGAAATTATTAAATTATTGAGCACTATTACATTTTATTTTTAAATTGACAAGTATTTTATGACAAACATATTCAGATATAATACATAAAATTTAAATATTAAATCAATTATCGCGCGATCTCTCTCTCTCTCCCTCTTTCTCTCACGATTTTATCCATAGAATACGGTAAGTAATACTCATGAATAACATCGCTGCCATTGTTCAACGCTTCTCTCGGCTACGTAATGCAATTAGCACTCGTTTTGATAATTATGCAGAAAACGGTCGACCTCGATTTTAATAAAATTAGGCTCATTCGATGCGTTTTTGCATAAAATGAACGAATCTGGCAGAAAAAAATGTCGCTTTATCCCGCGAACCGAGATATTTAGCTTTAAAGTTGACGACTATGTAGGTTAGGAAAGGCTGTGTTCGATTTAGTTTGCGAGTGTTCACATCGATCATTCATTTTACTTCTAATCAAAGAGAAACAAAAGAATATAGCTCAATTATTTTTACAACTTTTTTGAATTAGTTGGATTAAAACAAAAAATTTCCTACTAATTTTGAATAATTTAAGTAGCATTTATGGTCTATTTTTAAATAAAAACTTTTTATTTAATTGGATTGAAAAACTGCATTTCATATTCAGAATATTGAATTGAGCAATATTCATGTTGCAGAAATGACTGATATTATTTTTGAATTTAATTGAATTATTGTAAAAAAAACTGTACTTCCAATTCACAATTCTGAATTGAGTAGTATTCACGATGCACAGAAAATGTTATTATTTTTAGATTGAAAGGCATAGAGATGTGCTCTATGCAATTCTTATAAATGAATAAAAATTCAGGATTGAAAAGGCATTTTTTTTATGCAATTTCTATAAAACTAAAAATTCAAGATTGAAAAGGATTTATTTTAACATTCATGAATCCATATTTCTGAAAATCTGAATCCATTTTAATCCATTTCAATCCATTTTCGTTTGATGGATTGTTAGTTCTAAAGGCAATAGGGGGGCACGTGAGCAAAAGAACGTGCCAGAGAAATTTAATCTTCTAAATATTTTTTAAACATACATTTAAATCTTAAACATTTCAGCATTATGGGTTATGGCAAAATTTTTTTATTGCATTTCCCTCATCCTAATTAATCGGAACGTAGATTTAGTGCGGTTACAAATCTTTTGACGAAAAAGAAGAATCAACTGTAAATAGTTAGTAGAGCACGGAGATTTAAAAATATTGCTGACAAAAATAGAACCAAATATAAACAGATTACTAGAGTTATACCAAACTCAAACTTCTCATTAACGGGAATTTTTTAATATTTATATTATGTTATAATTTTTTAATATTTTTTATTTGATTCTGTATAATTTTTATTTTGTTGCTTTATTTAGAGTTCAAAGAGAATTTACCGGTTACGGTCAAGGGGGCGCTGAACAAAAAATATTTTAAAAAGGAGGCGATGAGCTAAAAAAGGTTAGAAAACTATATTATCGATGTGACAGAATTCCTAATTTAAATAGTCATTAATTTCAACAATTAATATCGCAGTTTATGGAGTAGAGCGTCACTTTTTTTGCCACATTCGTTTATTTCGTACAAAAACAAGTCGAATGAGTCTAATTTCCAAAATCGGTGAGGAAAGTAGAATTCTTTCCTAGAATATAACCTAAAGTATTGTTCGTTTTGTCTGTTCTATCTCGGAGCAGACCCAATCAGACCCAGGTATTTTTAGGTTAAGATAGAGAAACTTCGTAAGTGAATCGTACAAAAGAAAGGTAACTATTTATGTTCTTAGCGATTCTGAAGTGAACTCGGAATCATTCAAACCGCTGTTCGAATGAAAAACAACACGACAGTATAACCTAATCTGACCGAACATAACCTGTGCATGCTGTTAATATTTTTTGTCTTGTTCTACTTTTTCATTACATTCATAACATATTAACTGAAATTTAAACGTACATAAAGAAATTACTGTACACATTTTAGATTAAGATTAAGAAATCAGCGATATTTATTTTATTGTAATTTAATATTATATTTTAGATTATGCCAAATTAGCCCGGATCCCCATACAGACAACAGCGCTTTGACACAAATGATGATTAGTGAAAAGCTAGTTGTGGGAATAAAATTTACCTCCGCATCACCCGTTTTTCACCAATCAATGTTCGATGTCAAAACGCTATTGCTCATATAAGGATCCGGGCCTAAATTAACAACAAAAGCTGTGTGCCAAAATTGACACACACTGTCACTGAAAATCTACAGTGCATGTAACGTAGACTATAGCATTTTGCTGGCAGTAAATTTGGCCGAAATAATACAAACTATTGTACATACATTGTTCAACTTAATCTCTCCATCTATTTTTTTTCTTCCTTTCTTACAAATTCGTCTGTTGTTTGGTAACTCGCCTTGACTAGAGAGTCTCAGTGGGAGACAGTGGCAAATTGGTCATGTAAATAGAGTTTCAATGAACGCATCCAAGATGGGGGATCCGTGACCAGTTTTCTTTTCCATGTCTATGAAGTTTTGATGATCGCGTCCAATTAGAGGAAGAGCAGTTTGCTACTCTCTCTCTCTCTCTCTCT
>NW_012130093.1:3227569-3230030 GCF_000143395.1 Atta cephalotes | reverse complement strand
TATATATATATATATATATATATATATATACATATAGATTATAGAAAATTATACAAATCTTATAATATTTTATAATTCACATTTAAAACAATTTTGATTTTTTTAAATTCTGTATCATTTTATAACTGTTTAGAAAATATCTCAAATTTTTTTATACGAATCTTACAATATTTCAAAATTTATATTTACGAAAAATTCTTAAAAAAATATAGATATTTTGAGTATATATTTCTGAAATGTATTAATTACTATTATAGCTCCTACTCACTCCAACGAGCGTGTTACAGTATGTAGGAGCTATAGTAGGAGCATGCGATGTGAAAAAACATTGGTAGTACATGATAAACTAGTATAATAAAAAGAGACCAAAATCTAAATGATGTATGGCGAAGACAAGAATTAAGGTTGGCTACTGGGATCTGAAAGCCGAACAAGCGAGAGAGTAGAGAATTAGAGAGAGACACTTGCAAACTGAACACACCATGTAATCCTTCTACCAAAAAGTGGTCTAAAAGAACACTATCAAGTACGCTGAATTCGTTCGGAGCGACCCCGAGCAAGTCCCAAAAGACAAAGTAATCCTAATAGCCAAATCTGCGGAGAGAGATTTAGAACAGAGCCTGCTACCAATTTTTAATTGCAGAAAGGCAACAAACTGTACGATTTGTAATATCAGACAATGTCAGCAAACTGCTGTCAAAAATATGACAAAGCCTGACATGTCAGTAAATTGATGATCGAACAGTCTGTTGCATAATCTGACAGCAGATTGGCAGCAGAAATTGAGCAAGACTCACCATTTTCATATACAGCCTCGCCACGTGATGAATTTGCTTTTCGTAAGAAGAAAAACGTTTAGAAGTCCTACAAGAATTGGTGTATATATAAATCGAATATGTATAGGCGATCGTGTACAGGCAAATCTCCTAGAGATTCTCAAGCGAAATGTGTTTTCTGAATCTTCGAATATTTTTTTTATTATTTTATAACTTTCTCGTATATATTTTGAAATATGAAGCTAATCAATAATATTTTAGTAATAAAACTGTATTGACTGTTTCCAGTTTTCACACCATATATATAAAATATATATAAATATATATTATAATTATGTATAATTATGTATAATTATGTATAACGGTTAATATCCAGATAGCAACGTGTCTGTCTTGCTAAGTATGCATTGCTAAGTATGTGTTGTTACCAGAATTGCAGCAACTGAGTCCTCATTTGTTGGCAACTTGATGCTTTCACAATATGATAACATTAAGTAGCAACTTGCCAGCAATTTGCCGACAATTTTAAAATCATTATCAAAATTTGTACTATTGCCATCATGTCGCCATAATAATAGCAGCATCATACAATGCTGTCATATTGCTGACAACACAAGATAATACTGATGTAGTTAGCTTGTTGTTAAACTGCTAGCAATACATATACACGTTATTGTCTGCATGTTGCTACAATGTCGGTATATTTGAAATCGTTGAAAACAAATTTACCTTAAGTTGTCAGTATCATAATCACAGATTTGCACGATTTTGTTAAGATACGCTTTACTATTTGGGTATGTACACAAAATTTCATATAAGAAACTAAGTCGATTTAAATAAAAAAATTACAATTTTGCTCAGTTTCTGCTGCTAATCTGCTGTCAAATTATGTCAGCAAACTTTTCTCGATTTCTACTCGCAATTTGCTATCAGATTCTATCAACAGGGTTTTATTTGATTTTTGCTGCCAGTCTGTTTGCATAGAATGTTAACAAATTCTGTCGGCAGAACAGCAGCAGAAGATGTGACATCAGTTGTGGTCAGTTTGCTAACATCTTCTGATTAAATCTGCTACTAGTCTGTCAATATCCTGCTAACATTAGTTACACTGCAATATAAACAATATTACTCATAGAGTGAAACATATTTAGTAGAAAACTCAAATCATGCGTGTAGTTGTGAAAAAAGATTCTTGAAATTGGATGTTGTCGAATTTTATTGAGATTAATCTTCAAACCTTGTTTTATTGTATAATAAATAAATATTTGGTAATAAAGTCTGCATGCAATGATAAAGTAAGGTCGTATTAATAGGAAAACACGTGAATGATTGATTTATTTAACTGTAAAGATTAGATTTGGTGATCATAAAACTGCAAGGCATGGAAATCGTAATATGAGATACTTAAGAGAGTTCCTAATATGAGAGCATCTAAACAATTCAATATCTCAAAGCATTCTATTGAACGAAATATTAAAAATTATGATTCTATTGTTAAAATTACACACACACACACACACACACACACACACACACACACACACACACACACACACACACACACACACACACACACACACACACACACACTACTTAACTTATAATATAGTATACGTACTAACGTAACGTAAGTTAAGTTAACTTAATTACTTACGTTAACTTAACTTTACCTTAACTTTAAACTT
>NW_012130093.1:3218283-3227549 GCF_000143395.1 Atta cephalotes | reverse complement strand
TTAATAGTTAGAGAGAGACATAACTAACTAACTAATATACTATANATACTATTATAGTAAAATAATAATAATATATATATTATTAATACTACTACACACACACACACACACACACACACACACACACACACACACACACACACACACACACACACACACACACACACACACACACACAAAACACTCACACACATACGCGCGCGCACGCACGCACACATATACACATATCGAAAAATTATGTAATTATTATGTATAACATTCAAATTCTTTGTTCCCATTTGTATGTAATATAATAAAAGCGTGTATAAAAGCTTAGCCTTTATTTTTTCCTTAGTTTTATGAGATATCATCTCATACAAGAAAATCCTTGTATCTCATATTAAGAACACTTTTTTTGAATGAGCAAAATCGACTTTCGATAAAAAAGTTTCAGTACAACAAAGTATAGCTACTATCGATCGCTAACTTTTAGTGAATCTTGAATATATTTCCCATAAAATTGATGAAAATTGATATGAAAGGAATTAAGGTGGCAAATTAAATAAATTAGTCTTTAAAAAAATCTTTAAAAAAAGATGTCTCACATTAGACGACTTTACCCTATTTTAATGTAAATATAATGTAATAATGTACACATATATAACAAACTACCCAAACAATACGATTGTTTGTCGGTTTATGGTCAACATTTTTCCAATCGGCATATAATCGACTGTTGAAAGTCGACTTAAAGTCAACTGTTCTTAATCGACGTAGAGTAAGTCGACATTCTAAGTCCAGTGACTGTTAATCGATTTTTTTTTAGATATTTGTCAAGTATTAGACATTCTGTCAACTCATAGTCGACTTTAATCGACTTCGTTGTTCAAGTGGTAAACATCAGAACTTTTTCAGTAATAAAATATTTTTAACATAATCGTATCTCATGATCATCACTATCTCATGATTGGCTGAAACTTGATTCCGTTGCCGCGTTTACCGCTCAATGAGACATAAGAGAAAGAAAATGAATGGAATCGTGAGCTGCTTTCTTTTTAAAGGACATACATGAAAGCTAACATTCTGCTATTTACCAATTCTGTGTCAATTAATGAAGAAAATAAAAAATAGAATATAACCAATCGCATTATATGGATAATGATGGTTGTCATATATCGGTATATATCGAGGTTATCTGCAACTTTCATTCATTCCGCAAATGGTGAAATTATAGCGAAAATAACGGAATGACTGTGATTCGTCGTGTTGATTCTGCGAATTCCGCTCTGTTGCCAATTTCCGCTCTATGGGATGCCGGCCTTAGAGTTAGGTCAAGTGCGGATCGGAATGAAATTTCTTACGGAATTGAGCATTCCGTTCCAGTTCCGTTCCGTTACAATTTTCTCTACCCATCTCATTCAGTAAAAATAGAACAGAATCTGATTACAAAATATATTTCATCATTATAATTTAATATTTTAGAAAACTCACAACAATGTTATCGGTAAAATAATTACACAATTATATGTATATTATTACTTCAATTGCTCAAAAAAAACGAAATATGATGAATCAAGCACATTTATCTACAATCGACGCGACATTCCGTTTTTGGATGAGATTACGGATAGAGAAAAGTAGTAGTAGTGAAACAGAACTGAAACGGAATGCTCAATTCTAGTAAGATATTCGATCCGTCATTCTGATCCGTACTTAATAGGATGGCGCCCTTACATGACAATCAGTATTATCAAATTTGATTATTAATGACGGCGGTTTCTCCTAACTCTTATTATTAGAGACCCTCTAATTATAGTCTGGCCACAGCATAAGTACATACAGTGTGGACTTTGAGCATCGTACTTTTGATGTAGTGAGTCACATTCACCGCTATGTTGTGAGTTGGCAAAGCGATTATAAATTTGAGTTTTTATAAAGCTACAGAATGATTTTTCTAAAAAAAAAAAAGACATTTGGTCGTGTCATGAAAATTGTTTATAGCGAGTATATTTTAAAATCAGAATTATATAATAATATAATGTTAATGAACTCATTATATAAAGATATTCATATTAATAATAATATTAAACAGTAATAAATAAATTAAAAATAATAATTGATTAAATACTACATGAAAATTGTAATTGAATAATTATGTATGAAAAAATAATATATTGTATGAAAATTGTAATTAAATGTAAAGTTGTAATTTATTAATATACACACACACGCACACACGCGCGCACGCGCGTGCGTGTGTGTAGATATATACAAGCAAAGATTTATTAATCGAATATTTACAATTGTCCAAGTCTTACATACATATTCTAACCAATTTCAACTAAAGGCAGCCATATTCCTGGTTGAAAACCAATACATGCGCACTAAAAATTGGAGACTATAAAAAATTCAGTGTCCGTATATATTACCGTATATTTATACTGTGGTCACTTGAAGTAGCCCCCACTTTTCATCAAAATTGCGAGAAAAAAATTGTGCTATCTCACTTCATTTCACTCTATAGCTGTAAATTGCAGCTCTATGGAACGCTGTATAAGCTTCACAGTTTTTGACAAATGAACATTCTGGCTGGCACGTTCAGACTCTCTATAGCTGACGACTACAATTTAAAATTTTTAAAATGTCAAAATTTAATAGTGTCTAATCATAAATATTACGACAGCAAATCTATGCATTTAAGTAAAAGCATAATGTATTTTCATTATGCATTTAAATGGAATGGATGACAAATGTCGGACCAATCACAAACCGGAGAGAAGATGGCCAGAAATTAAAAGATTTCTAATTATAGGAAAATTAGTGCACATACAAATTCTGCCAATGAAAAACGCTATAATATTCTATTAGTGTCAAGAAAAAAAGTAACGAAAAAGTAATGACTCGTTACATTTTGAATGACAGTAATGGTAACGAGTTACTTTGCAAATCAATAATGAATATATCTAGAAGACCATTGAGATCATTGAGCGTTCAGTAAGCTCTTGCATCTGATTGGCATATTCCATTAGAACTAAAAATATATATCAAACAGAAATCGCTCAGTGAGCAATCGTACTTCTGGACTTAATGACAAACGATAACGAGTTACTTTTTAAGAAAAAAACCGGTAAAAGATTTTTTTATGAGGTAATGTTGTCAATCCTGCATATATACACGATAAAAAAATTATAAGATGGAACTGCTCGCAATGAAGTAAATCAATTTAATTTCAAAGTTGAATATAGCCAATTAAATTTATTTAATTGTTTCAGGAAATATTTTAATGTCCTTTTAATATTCTTCTTATGTCAAATAAACATTAAATTAAACAAACATAGATCTTCGGATGAAGTAAACGTCAAGATTCACGAAACGTTGGCATTAACAATATATAAAAACATGGCGATAATTCGCAAACCTTCTAGTATCTTTGAAGATAATATCCGTGAAATACTATAAAGTAAATACTTATAATGATCAAAACTGGATCTTAAATAATTCAATGTGGATTTTGTGAGTGTGTGTGCGTGCGTGCGTGCGTGCGTGCGTGCGTGCGTGCGTGCGTGCGTGCGTGCGTGCGTGCGTGCGTGCGTGCGTGCGTGCGTGCGTGCGTGCGTATATACATTGTAGTCATTCAACTGCGCGCCGAATTGGTTTTCCTTATAAACACAATTAAACTACTGTAATAATATATGAATTAATATTCGTGAAAGCCTAAAAAGCCTAAATAATGAATTTAGTTCTATAAAATACTTATGAAGTTGGTAAAACCATTATTGGTAGTGAACGGACATAATTGTATCATTAATTGAAGAATTTAATGAGCATAAAATAAATCTATATACCAGGTGTATAAGCTTAAATTCGCTGTTTTTTAGTCAAAAAAATACATTTTTTTTTCCTAGGAAGCAAAAACAAATTTATTATATAATAATATATATAATATATATAAAGTACTTGCCATCGCTAACTATACATTTTTCCCATCTTTCGGGCAATTTGTATATATCACGCCAAAAAAATTCCTCATCTTTTGAGGCAAACCACTCATCAAGCCATTTTCGGACATCTTCGTAAGAATCAAAGTGCCGCTCAGCGACCGCGTGGCCAATCGACGAAAACAGGTGATAGTCAGAAAGTGCCAGATCTGGTGATCTAACTAAGCGGGATGGCACTTCCCAGTTGAGTGTCTCCAAGTAGTTTTGGACTATTGTTGACGTGTGCGGTGATGCGTTATCGTGGAGGAAAATCAGCTTGTCATGTCTTTTCCGATAATGCGGCCTTTTTTCACGCAGAGCACGATGCAATTTGATCAGTTGTTGGTGGGAGCGGTGAGCATTAACAGTTTCACAGGCTTTTTAACAGCTCGTAGTAGATGATATCCTCCTGATCCCACCAAACGCACAGCATTGTCTTCCGTCCGAAGCGATTTGATCTTGAAGAAGATGGTTGAGCGGGATCAACCCAAGATTTCTTGCGTTTAGGATTCTGAAAATAGATCCTTTCCTTCCACTTTTCATCGCCTGTCACAATCCGATGCAGGAACGACTTTCTTTTTTGTTTGGCAAGCAGAATTTGGCATCGCTCCTGTTTGGCAAGCAGAATTTGGCATCGTTCCATCTGCCTATCGTTCAGTTCATGCGGCATCCATTTTCCGATCTTTTGAATCTTTCCCATGGCATGTAGCCGCATGGAAATGGCTACTTGAGAAACACCCAATTGCTCGGCAAGCATTTTTTGCGATTGAGTATTGTCCTCGTCCAAAAGAGCCTGCAATTGACAGTCCTCAACCTTCCTGAGCCGATTTTCTTCTTGTCACTCAGGTCAAAATTGTCGTCATTGAACCGGCGAAACCAATCTCTGCACGTTGTTTCTGATAAAACATTGTCGTCATAGGCCTCCACAAACATTCGATTCGGCAGCCGATTTCTTCAATTCAAATTGAAACAGAAAAGCAAAGCTTCCCACATATGCTTTTTTTTTAGCAAAAAATTAGACATGATTACGAAAGAAAAAATGTATATTGTTATATGAAATTGCTGATGATGTGCACTGGTCAATGTTGACAGATGTCAAACACATAAAAAAAAGTGTATTGTATGCCAGGGTAGCTTTGTACGTTCACTAATGCCACCTATGAGCAAACAGCGGATTTAAGCTTATACACCTGGTAAATATATTGTACAATAAATAATCTATGTAAATATATAAAAATTAATCTATATTAGAATAAAACGTTAATACTTGACTAAAGTATTCAACAAAGTAACGAGAACTTAAATTATTGATAATAACAATTCCAGGGAGAGAGAGAAAGGAAATAGAAAAGAAGGGAAATAGAGAGAGAAAGAAGGATAGATATCGTCATTTATTGAACGCTCTAGAATTAAGTTCTCTCAAACGCTAAGATCATACATTTATGAATAATAATAAACAGTAGAACCATACATTGATAACAATAAAAGAAAACTAAAAACAAAATTAAAAATGAAATTAAAATGCAAATATATTAGGTGTACAACTTTACTTCCGCCGTTTTTTTTCCGAAATTCGAAGCTTTATTGTAAAAAACTGGTTATACATTTATGATTCAAAGTATTGTCCATTGCTGGCCACTACTTTCTCCCATCTGTCGGGTAGCGTACGAATCCCGCGTCGAAAAAACTGGTCATCTTTTGAGGCTATCCACGAATCATGGATAATTTTTTACCAATTTTTTACTTCTTCATAAGACCGGAAGTGCTGGTCAGCCAGGCTGTGTGCCATTGATTGAAACAAGTGATAGAGGGAGCAACGTCTGGAGAATACGGCGGGTGGGGTAGGACTTCCCATTTCAACGTTTCCAAGTATGTCTTGACCACTTTCGCAACATGGGGTCGAGCATTGTCATGTTGCAAAATCACTTTATCGTGTCTCTCGTTGTATTGCGGCCGTTTGTCTTTCAATGGCTCGGCTCAAACTCATCAATTGCGTTCGATACCGATCGCCTGTGATTGTTTCAGTCGGTTTTAACAATTCATAATACACTACGCCGAGCTGGTCCCACCAAATACAGAGCATGACCTTGGACGTCAAAATCACCGTTCTTGAAGCGTTGAAACCACTCACGACACGTTCTTTCACTAATAGCGGCCTCACCATAAGTATTTGAGAGCATTCGATGAGCCTCAGCCGCAGATTTCTTCATATTGAAGCAAAAAATTAAAACCTCCCGCAAATGACGAGAATTTGGCTCGTAAACTGACATTTTCAATCGAGAATAACTTTATGGTGCAGACACAAATCGACTAATGTTTCTATGGGGTTATGTTGACAGATGCCCAAGTTTATTGTATAACGTTTATGATCTACTTATTTCGACCACCACTTACCGCTAAAGCCATCTATAGGAAAAACGGCGGAAGCAAAGTTGTATACCTAATATTAATGCAAATATATATATAAAACATATAAATATACTAAATCATAAATAGAAAATTATACACTTACTCTAACAAATGTTTATACACGATACAAATAATCATACATTAACATTTTTAACAAATAATTATACAACTTGCATTTAAAATCGCACAAAAAAGCAGCATTACGAATATCCAGTGGGATTTATTATAGTATTATATTATTCCAAAACTCAGCAGCACTGCTAAAAGACCGCTTGAAAAATTTGTGCAAAGCGGTAATGACAAATAATCATTAGGATTTCTCATACGACATATTCTTGTTGATATATTCTTAAATTCTCTTTAAAGCTTTGGTACAGTTCTTAGAAAAGTCTAATGAAAGTGTAGCAAACATCAGGCATCCACGAAATACAACCGCCTCGCCTTTACTTTGAGTCATCCAAGATCATTAAAATAAGGAGAAACATGCTCATCTCACTTAATGAGGAGATACGTATCTCACACAAAAATTAAGAAGTTTAAGATCTAGCTCGCCATTAATATCGGTTATAATAGTACATATACAGCAATAATCGAAGATAGGAAAAATAAAAATAGATATTAGCCTAATACGAAGGGATCTTGGAATAAGCTATTTATAAATCTTTAATTGATAAAGAGACATATTCATTCTAGATGTCATTCCGGTTATTTGCAAACTCCACGAAAGTGTTCCAGAAATTGTTAGACGAAGATACTTAACAGAATCACTGGTATGGAATCTACGCAATTTATATAATAATATGCGGAAGTCCGATGTACGAGATATTGTTGATGTATCTTGCAATACCCAAAATCATAGCTGTAGTCTTTTTTGTATTTATTGTCAAATTGATTTTCATGATCCGGTCCAGGATTCTATTTATATCTTCATTTATACAGCTTATAGTATGAAACAGATTTTTAAGCTCCGTATGTATATAGATAAACAGATCATCAACATAGAAAGAATATTTACAGTTTAATTGTAAATGACTACAGTTATTTAAATACAATACAAATAACAGAGGAATCTCAAATCTCAAAACAGAGTCCTAAAAAACAGTCCTTATTATAGTAATTTCAGATGAAATGTCACCAGTAACCGGATCTTTGATAGCCTGCCTCCGTTCATTCAAGCAATCATATATCCAACGCAGAGCTGAACATGAGAATTTCAGATCTCTGAATTTCTCAATCAAAATGCGACATTATCAAATGCTTTTGTAAAAAAAAATTAACAGTTAAATTTCTGAAGTCAGTTGATATCATCCAGGAAAATAAGTGTTGCCGATTGAGTGGAATGATCTTTTCTATACGCAAATTGTATGTAACTGATATAGATCTTGCAGATTATTACTTTCGATATATCGAGCGATATGTTCAGCAGCGATACTCTCAAGTGCCTTAGAGAGAGAACACAAGATCGAGATTGATCTGTAGTCCCTGAGATTAGACACCTCATTTTAGGTAGAGGACAAATGATGACAGACTTCCACAGTTCCGGAAACACTCCATTTTGCAAATTAAAGTTGCAGATATGTGTCAAAATATGCAAGATACACGGCAAAGCTGAATGAAGAATCTCGAAATGAGATTACGTGAGACATCATAGTCAACTGCAGCAGACTTACAGTATTACATCGCAGTGCCATACAAATCTTATGGTGTTATCGCATTCCAATAAACTTTTGAATTTTCATAGGTCTTTTCAAAAGTAAATATTACTTATCGAAATAGTTGATTCGCTAGACATATGAGAAAAAAACCTGTTGACCTCTTCTACGAGAAAAGCAATCTTTTATCAGAGATCGTTTGCTTAATTAAGCCTAAAAACTCAGCCTTTTCCAGATCAGTTCCGGTTACACATCATTAAAATAGTTACACTAAAATGAGCTTTTAGCTCGCACTCGTTGTACTGTATTCTTCAAACTTTCGTAGAGTTATCCGTCTTATGCTTTCTTCTTACTATCTCTTTCCTTAATCATAGCCTTGATATCATCTACAAGCTAGGGAGCTGATAAGTGCTTCGGTTTTATGATTTTCTTTGGGGCATTTTATCATAAAAGATACCTGTTTAGATGTTGGACCATCTCATTAATGTCATCAGTACTGAAAAGTGCCCTTCAGTTGCATGACTCCAAATTATCAAGGAAACGGTTCACATCAAAATTACGGAAATCCCTCACTCTAACAATTCTATCAAATTGATTCTCAATTTTAATTTTATAGTATAATGTATATTAGGTCATGTGCAGAGAGAAAACAAACATCTCTTTCACCAAAATCTATAAGTTTGTCTTTATTACCTATTATGCAAAGATCTAATAATGAAGATGATTCGAATATGATGTATAGGTTCATAAAGCACCAGATATAGACCCGACGGTGATATAAATGATAATATCTGCTCAAAATCAATGAGGAAGAACACCGAACACATCAGCATTAAATTTCTCCAAAAATAATGGAGTGTTTATATGATGCAGAAAGATCGGTACAAACATTGAAAAAAATTAGAAAGATGGCCACAGTGTGGAGATCTGTACACTATCAAGAAGAAATTTATAAGCATCGACCGTTGAAACCTCAATTATTAAATAAATATTCTGGCCTGCCACAATATGCCTTATCAGATTCACGCAAAATCCTGGAATGTAAGCAATTGGAGACGAAAATGGCAATACCGCCATCTCCCTTGCCAACTCTATCACATCTAAGGAGCTGATAACCAGGAAAGAACATCGCATGAGTGAAGGTTTTAGTCATGATTCAGAGATACATATTATGCGATATTCACGAAATAGGGAAGGAGGAAGAGGGGGAGGGAGGGAGAGAGAGAGAGAGAGAGAGAGAGAGAGAGAG
>NW_012130093.1:3214316-3218263 GCF_000143395.1 Atta cephalotes | reverse complement strand
AGAGAGAGAGAGAGAGAGAGAGAGAGAGAAAGAGAATAACTCTGTTTTAAGATTCATGTTTGATTTCAATGCTATATTAAAAAAAATTTTGGATATAGTTCCGAATGAACCTCATGATTAACTTGAAATTTTGCAGAAAAATTCGGTAAATATTCAGAAGTAATGCGGTTTTTTCAATAATGTACAAAAATAGCTACAAAAAGACATGTATATAATATAAAGATTATGCGTTCCCTCCGTGTACAGATCTATTTTTAGAATGCCAATGTTTCATTGGCAGTCCACTTCATCAGAGCGAGGAGCAGTATTAGGCTGCTTTTCGCCCTGATAAAGTGGACTGCAAAGTTCATGAAACGTTGGCATTCTAAGAATAGATCTGAACACGGAGGAAACTCGCGAAACGCATAATCTTTATGTAGAAAACATCCGTGGAAATTTCAAGAACATGTATATAATGTTTTAAGAGAGGGCTTGTGGTTTTTTGAAATAAACTTTATTTCAAAAACGAATAAAACAGTTATATTATGATTTACTAGGAGATATAAATTAAAGTTCCATAATATGTAGAGTATATAATAGTGAAGTTTATATGTGTGTATGCTGTACTCTCTTAAAGAATGTAAACAAAATCACAGAAAAGTCGCAGGTATTTTATAAACAGTCGACGTAGTTCTCACAATTAACAGTTTTCAATATGCGATTATACGAATTTCTAAGACCGATGTTCATAATTCTTATATTCAAGACTGTTTTAAGTTCAGTCTTGAAATGTCAATCAGAGAATCACATTTTAGCATCTTAAGACATTATTTAAGACGATTGAAATAAGAATCGAATTACCGGCCTAAATCTTATTGATAAAAATAAATAATAGTTCTCGTTCTACGTTATAAAATGCATGCATGGAGGCAGTAAATATATGCGTGAAGGCAGTACGTGCCCCCCCGCAGGGAGGCGGCACTGTCCTCAAAAAATATAACCTAACCCAATTCATACTTTAGTATTGGATAGTTTTCGCTTTAGATATACTTTACAACACAAAACGAGGGCCACCCAATACTAAAATATGGGTTATTTGTTTTGCCGCACGTACTGCCTTCGCGCATATATTTTCCAAACGAAACGAAGTCCACCCTATCTCCTCTTCTTGTCTAGGAACACACAATCATGATGCAAAAAAACATATGTATCTTTGCATATAATAATGACGATGAGTGGAGCCAATGAAATTTGGGTCCAAATACATTCGCGCAATTTGAACATGAAATAATCACATATGGTCATACATACCTAAAATGTTTGAAAAAATAATGTAAAAATAATGTAAAAATATTTGGAATAATACAAATATGCAAAAATGTCTTTGTAATAAGAGAATTATTTCTTTAATTTTAATTATTTTATTAAAAAAAAATAACAAGTGCTAGTACAAAATATTACGAGCAATTTCGCGTGCTATTATTTCTCAATTACTTGATCCCAATGAATAAAACATGAACTAATGCACAATCAGATTATCAATTTTTAATGTAGCACAGATACAAATATTTCTAACAAACTATTATTACAATCACAATAAATCACGTTGCATTACATGATATTTTATGATTTTATAATCGAGTTATAAACCATAAAATTCAAGTCTATGCAACGATAATTTAATGGCGATGCGAATGTGCGCTACTTTTTTAAAAGAATTCACCTTCATGAATTCACATTCATAAAAAATATTCGAAGAAATAGAAAAAAATCGAGATTGAGGCGTCTGAACTTTAACAATATTTAAATATAAAAGAAATCATCTGTGATTATTAACGCTAAATTCTTGCTCGATTCATTTGTCTATTTATTATAATACTGAACATTTTTATTCAGATAAAATTGAAATCTTGAAAAAATACATTTATTTCGAGGTTCAACTCTGAAGATTACAAAGTTAAAATTTAAAAAATTAAAAAAGTAGATAGGTCAAAAAACGAGCAAAAGAAATATCTAATTTAAAAAAATATATATTAACAATATTTCACTTTACCTCACAAATTAATATTCGATGTCATATAGTATAGATAACATGGAACGTTTCAACTAAATCTTCATCAGCTAAATTGAATCACAAAATTTTAAAATTAATACAAAATATTTAAATGTTGGATGAACTCTAAGAATAAAATTATAAAGTATATATTCAATAAATATTGTATAAATCGTCAAAAGATATTAAAAAATTATAAAATCTGTAATCACGTCGCAATAAAAATCATACAAATCGTCTAAAGAAATTAAGATTATTTCATCGTTGGACAGCGAAAAAGAGCAGAGTCAATTAATAAATTATGTGTGTAGTCAAAAGTTGATTTAAATATATATCACAATATGTATTTAAAAGATAAAACCAATTATATGATAAAAGAATTGTGAAAAAATGTATTACAATTTCTTTTAAAATTACCGCAAAATGTATTATAATTTCTTAAAATATATCATCGCGTAATTTATCAATCATACACCACAAATCTTAACATAATCATTTGATTGATCACTTGATTGATCATTTTATAAATATTTAATGGTTATACACAGCTATTTTTATATCAATTATTGACCAGATTAACTGTTCAATTCTGATTGTTCAGATTCAAATAAATGTATGTAGAGTAAGACCGCCCAAGAGTACACTTTTTCTTTGAGGCTATGTAACTTGTACAAAGACCCAAAGAAGTTTGGAAGAAAGTGGTACTTAAATTATTCTTTAAACTAAAAACTTGTCAAGTATCAGTTTAATACTATCACTTGTTTTTACAGGAAATTAATTCTAAGAAGGGAAAAATGCGAACTTTTGAGTAAAATGTCTTCTCAAGAGTTCGCATTAGTTCGCATACGAGTTCGCACTATGAAAAAGTGTGACTTATTAGAAAAATAACATTAATTAAAGTAAAAATAGCATTTATTTTTCATTAAAAAGACATATTTATAAATATCTAAATGTATTTTTATATACAGAGTTTACACAAGTAAGTTTTCGATCGACGGTTGATCCCGGCATAATCGATATGGGCCCAGAGCAAGCAGCTTTGGTACTGAATCCAATTTTCATCGAATTTAGAATTTAAATAAAGATTGTTATAAAATATGTTATCGGTGCTGTTGATATGTGAACTTTTGAATTGTTCTCAAGTGCAAATCTTGAGTCATCGTGTCACTTATTACTTTTAATAGAACTTTTAATATAAAAATTACTTTTAATTACTTTTAATATAAAAAATTACTTTTAATATAAAAATTACACAAGTCCACAAAAAAAGTACCCTGCTAGAGTGGAAACTTCTTATGTATTTTAAGTTGCTGAATACGAATTTGATATCAAAATAGGATCCAAGGTAAATTTTCAATTTAGAGCGAAAAAGTGACCATTTTTGACTCATTTTTTTATTCTAGATTGAAAATTTATCCTGAATAGTCTTATTTTGATATCAGATTCGTATTCAGTGACTCAAAATACATAAGAATAGGGAGTATATATGAAGTTAGCACCCCAACTATAGTACTCAAGAGTTTTGATTAGAGTTCCCGTTTCCTTTTGACAAGACGAAGAGTTCTATATAATTTATAACAAGAGTTCCGTTTAATAATAATTTTTAAAAAATAGAATGCTAATTTCTCGAAAATCGAGATCGAATAGTTCAATAGCTTCATTTCGTGAATACCTAAAGTTCTCGATAATAAATAAATCTCGCATTAAAAAATACAGAGAACTCTTCGTCTCGTCTTCTGAAAAATAAAAAAAAATTAAAAATTTGAAAATCAATTTTTAGATACAATAGTTCTGATTAGAATTCTTGCTTCCTTTTAACGAGATGAAGAGTTCTCTGTATTTTTTAATGCGAGATTTATTTAATAACAATTTTTAAATAATTTTTAAAAATGAGATGCTAACTTCTCAAATTGAA
>NW_012130093.1:3191515-3214296 GCF_000143395.1 Atta cephalotes | reverse complement strand
TTAGAAATTACGTAAATTAGTAAATTACGTAAATTAGAATAGTTCTGAGCTAGTTTAATACTCTTATTTTAGTAAATATACTTAAATTGATACAAATAAAAACTAAATTTTAACACAACAAAGTAAAATTTAAATTTAAAAAATTTTTAAAAAAAAAAATTTTTTTATAAAATAGTTCTGTGACACGTTAATTGTCATTATAACAATTTCGAAGAGTTCTCAGCGATTAAAATCAATACAAACTTAAAAATAAAAGAGATATACTTATTATAAAACGAAATTTGAAAAATCGGTTGCAGAAGTACTCTCAAAAAATCAACGGTTTGCGAAATATGCTACATGGGAAGGATCATTGAAAATTTTTTGAAAGTACTGAATAGTTCTAATTGGAGTTCTGGGCAGTACTCAACGAGCTTTAATGAAAAGTATTAAGTGAAAAAGCGATTGGGTCAACGAATTCGAGATATGGAGATATTTGAACTCTATCATTGAAAATTTTGTCTGACGAAAATTTAAATAAGTCCGAACAATTTTTTAAGAGTTCCAGAAGAGTTCTGATTAGAGTTCTGTGTAATTTCTCGACGAATTCTGTCGAAAAGTATTACAAAGTGATTGGACGACTATATAAGGAAATACATATTTCTGCAATCGATTTTTCAAATTTCGATTTAAGTATATATCTCTTTTATTTTTAAGTCTGTATTGGTTTTAATCGCTGAGAACTCTTCGAAATTGTTATAATGACAATTAATGTGTCACAGAACTATTTTATTAAAAATTAAAAAAAAAATTTTTTTAAATAAATTTTCTTGTGTGTCAAAATTTTTTATATATCAAGAACTCTAGATATTTACAAAATAGAACTAATAAATTGCTCAGAATTATTCGATCTCGAATTTCGCCGAGAGTATCTTATTTTTAAAAATTATTTAAAAATTGTTATTAAATAAATCTCGCGTTTGAGCCGAGCATTGAAAGACAAACGGCCGCAATACAACGAAAGACACGATAAAATGATTTTGCAGCATGACAACCATGACCTCGACCCCATGTTGCGAAAGTGGTCAAGACATACTTGAAAACATTGAAATGGGAAGTCCCACCCCGCCGTATTCTCCAAACGTTGCTCTCTCTGTCACTTATTTCGATCAATGGCACACGGCCTGGCTGACCAGCACTTCCGATCTTATGAAGAAGTAAAAAATTGGATCGATTCGTGGATAGCCTCAAAAGATGACTAGTTTTTTTCGACGCGGGATTCGTACGCTACCCGAAAGATGGAAGAAAGTAGTGGCCAGCGATGGACAATACTTTGAATCATAAAGGTATAACCAGTTTTTTACAATAAAGCCTCGAATTTCGGAAAAAAAATGGCGGAAGCAAAGTTGTACATCTAATAAATAGAGATCTCGCTGATTCCTCACATAATCTATTTCTATGTTTTGTAATTAATCTTGCTGTAGAGAATAATTCTGATGGAATGGACGTTGCGCAAATACTTAAGAAGTCTCTTGCCATTTTCGACAAACAAGGGAAGACATGTGTTTGTTTTGACTACTATTCTAAAATATCTTCATCTTTGTTTGCTCTTTTAGAACTTAGGTATTCTTCTATGTAGAACTTAGATATTATAGATCAATTTCTTTGCCAATCATTATTATCAGAATTATTTCCATACCATGAATTTATATCAATAGTATGTATATCGAAATTGAAAGTGGCATTGCTCAAATCGGAAGATTTATCTTCATTAGAACACGATTCAAAGAAATATTCTTTATAAATTTCTTTGGATTTTTCTAATGATTGACAAAGCAATCTTTTTGCAACCCCAACCAATTAGTCAATTTGAATATTTCTAGCTTAAGTTCAGGATCTAACAGTAATACAATACAATAAATTCAGTTAGTTTTGTTATAATATTTAATTTATCTCTTGCTGTTTGAAATGCCAAAAGCAAATTTTCATCAATTTTACATCTATCTTCTTTGTCATTTAATAATTGTATTGTATTTTGACTCGATTATTTATTATTTATTATTTATTGACTCGATTTGCCTTCTTGTAAAACTCGTGAACATTTCTTTTTACGAATAGTAGCGCGTCCTTTTTTCTTGCGGCAAGTTACATGTCCTCTTATTTCAAGAAGCTATTCAAATTATTAGTGGATTTTCCTACAGAAAAATTTACTTTTGATCCTAGCTCATGTATCTGTTTTTTTATAGAATGTGTTATAGATGAATGTGTTACAGGCATACAATTCATGCAAAATTGTTTGCTTAGAGGAAATGTCAAGAAGAATTCCCCGCTTACAAGTAGAGTATTTTTTTTACATGGAACCGCTAAATAGAATATTTTTTTTGGATGATACATATTCAATTATTCTGTAAATCCATTGTAACACTACAAAAATATAATAATGCCTGCTTAAACATATTATGAATGTTTATGTTTATTTCGAAGATACTTCTAGAGATTTGAAATACGGTTCGGAATACGGTTTCATAAACTTTTGCATGATTTCTTTGCAGATGTCTTCTAAGACCACTTGTATTTGAGTTCGTCATTTTGATTAAATGTTTGCACAATTTACATACTCCAACTTTCATATCGTTCACAATCTTAATATCAAAATTGTTCTTAACTTGTAACATTTCATTTTTATTATTTATTTCGAGATCACTTTCATTCTTACTGATACTACTTTTCTCGCCCTTTTTTCTTTTCATAGCCATTGTAAAATCACTACAATCCCACAGTCTGCTAAATATTGATTTTCAGCATTTATGCAGCTGCGTGTAGCAGTCTGACATCGTAGGAAAAATACTGCGGGAACGCGATGCTGCGACGCTGACCATTTGAAAAACAAAAGCCATCGTTCAACACACAGCGATTTGTTGCGTCGCGCGGTTGCGATCGCCTTATGTATGGTCTACAATGGGCAATAGTAGTAGTAATGGATTAAGAAGTAGGCATACAAATCGACTAATGATAGTTAATTATTCTTCTCACATTTGATCTCACATTAAGCCCATTCTACAATGGGCAGCAGCAATAATGAATTAAACAGTAGGCGTAGAAATCAACTAATCATAGTTGATTATCCTTCTCACATTCGACTATGATTGGTTGATTTCTACGCCTATTCCTTAATCCATTACTGCTATTGCCCATTATAAAATGGGCTTTAAGTATTGGCTACAATACACGGAGTAAGAAGAGTAAAAAATTAACCAATTAATAATTAAATCTGAGAAGAATAATCGGTTGTAATTGGTCAATTTCTTAGTCTTACTTCTTGTATTGTAGATAACGCATTATTTAAATTGTCGAGAATTTCGAGACAAGATTTTCGAGTTCGAGATCAAGACAAGAATGTAGATTTCAAGATTTTTTTCAAGATATTTCCTAAAATCTCATCTTGTCTCTTGCGGCATCCCTAGCTGCAGCAATAAAAAAGATTTGAAATTTTGTGATTTTGACCATTTTCTTTCTTATTTTTTTATGAATAAATTAATCGATTTCTATTAGGTGTACAACTTTGCTTCCGCCGTTTTTTTCCGAAATTCAAAGCTTTATTGTAAAAAACTGGTTATATTAGGTGTACAACTTTGCTTCCGCCGTTTTTTTTCCGAAATTCGAGGCTTTATTGTAAAAAACTGGTTATACATTTATGATTCAAAGTATTGTCCATCGCTGGCCACTACTTTCTCCCATCTGTCGGGTAGCGTACGAATCCCGCGTCGAAAAAACTGATCATCTTTTGAGGCTATCCACGAATCGTGGATAATTTTTTACCAATTTTTTACTTCTTCATAAGACCGGAAATGCTGGTCAGCCAGGCTGTGTGTCATTGATCGAAACAAGTGATAGTCAGAGGGAGCAACGTCTGGAGAATACGGCGGGTGGGGTAGGACTTCCCATTTCAACGTTTCCAAGTATGTCTTGACCACTTTCGCAACATGGGGTCGAGCATTGTCATGTTGCAAAATCACTTTATCGTGTCTCTCGTTGTATTGCGGCCGTTTGTCTTTCTTTCGTTGCTCGGCTCAAACTCATTTGCGTTCGATACCGATCGCCTGTGATTGTTTCAGTCGGTTTTAACAATTCATAATACACTACGCCGAGCTGGTTCTACCAAATACAGAGCATGACCTTGGACGTCAAAATCACCGTTCTTGAAGCGTTGAAACCACTCACGACACGTTCTTTCACTAATAGCGGCCTCACCATAAGTATTTGAGAGCATTCGATGAGCCTCAGCCGCAGATTTCTTCATATTGAAGCAAAAAATTAAAACCTCCCGCAAATGACGAGAATTTCGTAAACTGACATTTTCAATCGAGAATAACTTTATGATGCAGATACAAATCGACTAATGTTTCTATAGGGTTATATTGACAGATACCCAAGTTTATTGATCTATTTATTTCGACCACCACTTACCGCTATAGGAAAACGGCGGAAGCAAAGTTGTACACCTAATATTTAAATTCATGGGCTACATGTTCAATATCTAAAATGTTATTTGGCGAATAATAATTATAATTGGCGCAATAAAGTGTTTGAATGATAAAAAAATGTGATTCGTGTGTTATTTGATTTACAATTAGTATTATATTAGATATAGTTTAATGATTTAGGCTTAGCAATATTGCACACATTTGGTAATAATCATGTTTGTATTATTTGTTTAGGAAAACAATTAAAGTAAATTCGGTATATATCATTCATGTTGTGACATATGATTGCGCTACTATTACATTGACAAATCGATTCAACTGACAGTAGTTTTAATCTCACTCCTTCTATTTTTTCTGACTTTTGCAACATAAATCCTATAATTTCTATAATTTTTCGAGACTCGAGATTTTCAAAAATCTCGAATCTAAAATTTCGTCTTGTCTTTAAATTCTCCGCGCAAATCTTATCTCAATCTCGTCTTGAAATTCAGGACGAGACAAGACAAGATTCTCGAAATCTCGAATCTTGTGGCATCTCTAGCTTCAACGCTCATAACAATTTTTTATACACAGATTTTACACAGATTGGCAAATTAAAAGGCGCATTCTGTATAAAGTACAGCTCTACGATCTAATAGTTTTGTTATAAAGCTCAATGCGAACTCTCGAATAATCACTCCTGAGTGATTTTACCCTACATATTATTATTTTATTGAAAATTGTATACATTTGTCGTTATGATTTGGATATCTTTCTGCTAGTACATACATATGTCGTATCAGCCATATTGCTTTTGAGCATTTGGACTCAATTCTTATTGATTCAGATGGACTGTACATATATTGATGTACATCTTTCTTTTTATATCATGCATACGACTTGCTACGCATTCAAAAATAAAACTTATTATTCGTTGAAATAGATTTTTTTTCCACAAAAACAAGCTCCCTCTTAAAACATGATATACATTCTTTTTATAACAGTCTTTTTATAATTAGTTTTGTTCATTACTAAAAAAAAACCTGCAGTTTTGGGGGGAGCATCACTTCTGAACATTGACATAAATTCTAAATATAAGAAATAAAACGTAGTCTCAACTTTGAGAAAAAAAACAATTTCTTTTATTTTATGACTTTTAATTAAATAATATATGTAAATCTAATCAGGCTCAATCGAAATAAATTAATATAAATGCCTTTATGAGCCAACACAAGATAATAGTGTGTAAGTGTATTTTATTCAATAAGAAATATAAAATATATACTTTTCGATCCTCTATTCAGATTTTCTTCAGTAAATACGTTATAATCCGGGAGCTAGTAACGATTTTATTTACGTCACTTGATACTGACTGAAATTTTTTAGCCTGGTGTTAGCCTAGGTAGTGGAAAAAAAAAGTCAATGCCTGGCTGTCCGGATCAGCCGCAATATAGAACCGCATTCCGTCAAAGTCGTTAAAAATCCCGATGCACAAACGTCGTTTGAAACTTTTGTGAGTAGTAGTTTGAACACTAAAAAATAGTAATGACAATTGGCCTGGCTGCGCAAAGCAGTGCAAGTTGCCTGGCTACGGGTCAAAGATGTCAAAAAATGAGATGTCTTTACTCCATTCGATATCGGTTAATTTTTTTTGAAGATAATATATACAGCTCCTAAAGAGTGTAAAAAAGAGTGCCTGGCTGCCCTCAGGCGTTACAAAAGTCGTTTGGCAGCCCATTGAAGATGCGCGCTCGGACGATTTAAATAATGGCGCATCGCGAGACAAAGCTAACTTTATTGTATAATATTATTTAGTCAGAAGAACTAAATTTTTTTTTGCATTTCGAAGGCAAAATTGATCATAAAATATTTGTTTACGGGAAGTTGTTCGAAATTACGTATTATACAACATACTAAAAGTTCTGACCACTAGCGGACTTGGAAAACTTTCCAGCTTCAAAAAACTAATAAAAAATACGGTTTTTCAAAAATATCTCAGAAAGTATTCATTTTATTGAAATAAAGGTCATTATCAAAAAGAAAGCTGATAAAATTACGAACAATTTCATTTTATATTGAAGGTCATACAATCAATACTTTCTGTGATAAAATTTTTTAAAGAATGTTGTATTTTTGGTCATTTCGAAAATGATGCGGATATAGCTGAAACTGAACAATTACCTTCGATTCTTTCATTTCTGCAGTTTAAATATATATTCGCACCACGGGTGACGATCAGATCTTCGACTATATCAGCGCTACTACCAGCGAAAAAAAATTGGGGACCGTATTTTGAACGAAAAAGCTATGGAGATTTTACTCCTTTCTATTACTCCGTGAGCCCGGCACTTGTGCTGTGGCGAGCTCGAGAACAAAACGTGCGAGAATAATGTTTCAGGGCATTCCAATTGCTACGATGTGTGTGGGGGAACCGCTAGAGGAGGATTCTGTGATGATACGAGCGTCTGGTATTGTAAAATCGCCGATTTCTAGATCAGAGAGATCACACGTATCCACGAATATCTCATTTCGTTGATTCTGATATAACGAGTAACTGCATCGTCATAACAGGCGCGCAGTGCGTGATCGCATCCATCCTGCCCGATATCATTCAAGTTTCGTTAATTTCTTGTTTTAAAATATTGTCGTAATAATTCTCATCATTTTCACGTCGAGATCGGAATTGTGCATGCGTTAAGCACAACTAACTACCACTACGATTATTCTAGTTATTTTCTTTAATTCGATAATTACGATATCAATTTAATTACGATATCAACGATTCGTAGAGTTACTCTAAAATTTGAAGCTCATATCGCCGAGATAGAAAACCTGTGCTATCTATTATCACATGTCGAGAACTTCCTTTGGAAGGACAATTCCGTCTCATGCTTTGTATAATGCGATACTTTGTATAACAATAGCTAATCTACCATCCAGCGATATCGATCTGTACGACATGTAAATGAGTGAGAGAATATATTTGTTATCACTTATTGTTGCAAACTCTGCATATTTTCTCATCGTCATCCTGCTTGTTTTCTAAAATATCCTTCGTTCTCATGAATTATCTCCTCTCAATCTCGTGGCTGAGCAGTCGGTTATTAAAACGGTTCGCGTTCATAATCCTGTAGAGATCTTTGTAAATTTAACTAGAATCTTTTAGTTTAACTAGAATCTTTTACTTCCGAGAAAGAGTGGTACGCTCTCTCGTGCCTGGCGCCCAATTATCAGTATTGAGAGTTAAAAATAATTTGTGAATAATTTGGAATTTGTCAGATTATTTGATATATGTATTGACATTAAATATAGGATTGATTATCGGCGAAAGAATATACAGGGTGTTTTACGAAGAAGAATCTTGAGAGGTGATATCGATCATTGTAAATAAAAATGTTCATATGAACATGTGTCTTATTTCGAACGATTTTCGAAGATAAGATGAATTTGGCATGCAATATTGTCACTTCTTTTAGTTCACTTACTTCTTTTGGCGTCGCTATTTATTTTTTGTTTTCACTATGACCTATTAAGTGTTTACTATGTTACAATACAACAGTCAGTATTGACTGTAACGTTGTAGAAGCATTGTTAAAAATGCCGCATATTCACATGCCGAATATGTTGTATGTTTACTGCCTGTATGTTTACGGCTTCTGCGATGATAGTCTCTGCTGCTATTAAAGAATATCATCGACGCTTTCCTACACGCAGAATTTCGAATCGGAGAGTGTTTTTTTAAAATTTTCAATAGATTACATAAAAGTGGTACGCTTCTCAGTGTTCATATTATGTCTGAATGAGGACGTCAACGAAATGTGAACGAAGAGGAAAACATTATTCAAATGATACAGCGTAGTCCTAGTATTAGCACGCGAAGAATTGCTACACGTTTCGGTACAACATACACGTATATGGCGACTATGAAGACAACTTGTACGCATTTCATCTACAACATGTGCAAAATCTTCACAGAGGGCAATGCTACGCGTCTAGAATTTTGTCATTGGTTACATATCAATTGTCGATTGCTTTCTTTTATACTATTCACTGATGAAGCTACATTTACGCGTAATAACGGGGAATAACAACATACATAACAATCATTGCTTACAAAAAAACTACATTATATTAAACAAATTTTCAAGTATGTTCTCTATCAATGTGTCGTATAATATGATCGATAACATATTGATAGGTCCAGTTATTTTAGAAGATCATATGACAGGACAAAATTACTTGGAATTTCTGCAAAATATATTACCAAAAGCTCTACTAGAAAACATTCCTTTGGCTACATGATGTAATATGTATCTTCAACATGACGGAACTTCTTCTCATCATACCCGACTTACGATGCAACATCTCAACATCACTTTCTCTAATCAGTGGATTGATCGTGGCAGTGCGATTTATTGGCCACCAAGATCTCCAGACCTTACTCCGTTGGATTTTTATCTGGGATTGGATGAAGAATGAAGTATACAAAAGAAAATTAAATACACGAGACGAATTGCTCGCTCAGATAAGGGATGCCACTGCCCGTATAAAAAAACGATGCGAAAAACTGTATTCAGGTAACACGTCATGTTCTCATAAGAATTGAAAAATGCATTAATGAAATTTTTGAAAATTTATTATGAACTTTAAAAATGTATCAGTTGAACAAATAAATTATTAAAAAAAGTATGTTGTAGTGTTTCTTTTTTACCAACAATTTTACGCAGCAGGCCCAAAGGCAATTGCACGCCGAATTCGCCCTAGCTCGGAAATTTTTCGAAATAGGACACATGTTCATGTAAATATTTCTGTTTAAAATAATCGATACTATCACCTCCCAAGATATTGACTCTTCCTCGTGAAATACCCTTGTATTTTACTTTGCCTCTGCACCAACCAGTCACTTCAGAGTTATTAGCAGTCTGAATAAAATCATACTTATCAAAATTATACTTTATTATTTCCGAAACTATTGGTCCTAAAAATATGAATCAAACCCAAAATTCGGAGAAATATTATTAATTAAGAGATCAAAAAGTGTCTTCATCCTAATATTTTTCCAAATACATCGTTTTTACACAAATTGTGGACTTAATTTTCAGTCAAAAAATCGTCGCTGAAAATTCTTTTTTCAAACAATTCTATCTTGACGGAGAGAGAAAAATTGACGGAGAGAGAAAAAAAAACATTTTATAGGAGATTTTATAAGTTTTAATTTGATATATTTTATTTTTGACATAAGTCCTTTAAAAACTGAAATATTTATAAAAAAATTATTACGGAGAATACATTTTTTTCAAAAATGTTGAAAAAAATTTCCCGAAGTTGTTTTCTCAAAAATAAATTTTAGAGAGTATATGCAACTAGAATCATATGTAAATACATGTAAACTTTGAGAAAAATGCGAATATTACAATATTTTTTTCCAATTTGATTATATACTTGTATTCTATAAATAAACTCATATTTGAACGTAAATTGAGGGTCTCATAATATTTTTGAAACACTGTATTTTAAGAACTATTAATCGTACAAAGTTGAACAAAAAATTATGTTCAAGCTAATTCCATAAGCTTTAAAAGCTGTTTATGTACATTTTCTACATATGATGAGTCACAAATTATTCATTGAAATTTAGTTATATCTCAGCAACTATTTGTTGTATGAGGTTCAATAAAAAATGATTTTATAGAGAATTTAAAAACCTTTCGATTTGATAAAGTATATAGAAATAGCTGAATCCGAGATATTTACAAAAAACTTTAAAAAAAAGTTTTGTTCAAAAATAAAAGAAAACATTCTTAAAATCGTATCTCGGAAACTATTGATTCTACAAGGATGAATAAAAAATAATTTTGTAGAAAAATCAGTAATCTTCAATTTTGATAACAATATTTTGTACATAAAAACATCCAGATCTGAGATATTTCGAAAAAAGTGAAAAAAATCGCTTCATTCTCGAAGTTGACCAAAAATACAACATCTTTAAAAAATTCTGTCACAGAAAGTACTAATCGTACAACCTTCAATAAAAAATGAAATTGTTCGTAATTTTATCAACTTTCTTTTTGATAATGTTCTTTATTTCTATTTGAAAATGAATACTTTCTTAAATATTTTTGAAAAATCACATTTTTCATTTTTTTGAGGCTAAAAAGTTTTCCAAGTCCGCTGACGGTCAGGACTTTTATGTATGTTGTATAATACATCATTTCGAACAACTTCTTGCAAACAAAATTTTATGACAATTTTGCCTCCAAAATTCAAAAAAAAATTTAATTCTCCTGGATAATATTATTTTCTCCTAATATTATATGATAAAATTGTCTTCACGTCACGACACGCCACTGCCTAAATTATGTGCACCCTACACGAATTATGTAAAAAATATATTGGAATTTTTAATCTGCATCACTTTCTATTTTTTACTGTATCAAATCTCTAGGGAACCATATTGAAAACGTATTTTAGCATCGATTAGATTTTACGTTTAGATTTAATGATTAGGGAACAATCCCATCATTATTCTATCAGCGATTTATATTCTCGATAAAAATATTAAAAGAATATTCTTTTTGATAATATTCTTGAGACTTTCACAAGTGCTTTCTATATAAAGATTTTACGTTTCGCGGATTTCCTCCGTGTCCAGATCCATTATTGGAATGCCAACGTTTCGTGAATTTTGCAGTTCACTTCATCAGGGTAAGGAACAGCCTGAGCTGTTTCCTTCGGATCGTTCTTTTTTTATATTACGCTACTTATTGGAGTGATGGAGGGAAAGAAGAGAGTTGTGGATGGGGAGAGGTGGGGGAAATCGATCAGTCTTCAATAACCGGGAGAATGGTTTTCCTGACAAGTATACATTGGAGAAACTGGGAGAATGGTCAACCTACGGATAAAAGAACATCAACATGATGTCAGATTAAAACACACGCAATCAATATTAGAACACAACATCTAAACAGGACATCAAATATTGTTTAACAAAACGACCACAATAGTCAACATTACATCATTTTCAAGAAAGTACAGAGAAGCCATAGAGAAAGCAGAGATACAAAAACACCCTAACAATATAATAGAGATAATGACTACATAAATAAAATATCTTCTCCTCTCTCCTTTCACTCACAATTCTCTTCTTTCCCTCCACCACTCTAATAAGTAGCGTAATATAAAAAAGGAATGACCCGGAGAACAAACAGCTCAGTATTAATATATATCAGGTTGCTCCTCGCCCTGATAAAAAGGACTGCACGAAACGTTGGTATTCCAAGAATGGACACGGAGGAAACTCGCGAAATGCAAAACCTTTATTCTTTTATATTATGTATTAACATGAAAAACATATAAATAAAACCTATTTGTGAATAAAACTATAAAAAAAATAACAAATTTTATTAAAATTACAATAAATTACCATTTTACTGTAATTTTATCGTAAATAATTGTCAAATTGAATTTGATTTAATTTTATAATAATTAATTTTATATCTCAGAACACAAACTAAGTGTGTAATGAGGCAATAATACAGAAATTGATCTACAATGAGTGCAAAAAATATTTATATAAAAAAATTTTTTATTAAAAAAATCTTATTTGTAGAAAATAAACATTAATTTTATATAATTGAATACACTCTGATTTAACATAAACAAATGAGTTTTGCATATTCCTGATTTTAGAAGTTAAATTGCTCGACGAATACTTTTTGAGCATCCAAACAATACAATTTTTAATTTTCGCTTACTTTTCAGATGATATATTTCCTATAATTAATACACATTTTTTTAGTATATATAATTTTAAAAAAATATATATAATTTTAAAAAACATATAATCTATTTTATTTTTTATATAAATATAAATTATTTATATAAATATAAATTGTTAATTTCTCAGCAAGAAATAATCGTAAATTAAATTGGTGTTGAAATCATCATATCGATATTGATTCGACATCAATTCGATAATTCATTTCTCGTTGAATAATATTTACTTTTTAAAAATGAAGAGTTTTTAAAAAAATATTTTCTCTGTACAATTACTTTTGCACTCACGACTGTATGTCAAGACTGAAGGGCACGAAACAAGTCATAATAAATAAAAAGATGTAGGCTCTAGGGACTTCATATCATTCTGTAAATTAAGATCATTCATCTGTTTGTGTATGTGTATCACTTCTGAGATTAGTCTTTTTTGTAAAATATGTTCTTTATGTAGTATCTTGATATTGTCTCAATCAGTCTTGTGAATTCTCCAGTCTATGTTCCGTGATCATCGATCTCTGTGTGTGTCGTATTCCAATTAATATACCTCCTGTGCTCATTAATCCTCGTTTTTAAAAGCCTGTTTGTTTGCTCCACATAAGACGCGTTATAATTCTCACATACTATTTTAAACTACATTAGTATTAGATGTGGGAAAAAGTTCGTGGCGTTTTTTTAATGTCATCTAACGGAAAAACGTCACGAATTTTTTCCCACACCTAATATGTATTAAAACAGGAAAGGGCGCCGAGTGGTGTCGCCACTCAGTGCGATTGACTCGTGATCTGTGAATCCAGGATCGATCCCATATACGCGATTTTTCGCATTCGCCATTCGGATTTGGCGTTAAACTGCAGGTCCCTTCGAGTGTCGACAAACTCTAAAGTAGTCTTCTAAATGGTCACGTGATCGTGTCCTCACCAAGATTTCAACGGTAAGCAGGTCTCAATTTTACCCCTTTCAACGCTTCCAGTCTTCCTGCCACACGCGTTTAGAGCCGCCGCAAGCAAATATGCAAGTATACAAATATAATTCTTAGGATTAATAGAGATCCCAAACGAAAATAAAATAAGTCATAAATATGGCTTCTTTTGCTTTTGTCTCTTTCTCGGTATCTAACTTTCAATGAAACCGTGCCTGATTATACGAAATGATACGCCGCGTCACCGCGCCGGTACATGAATAGAGGAGAAGCGTTGGACCTCATAGTGGGGAACAAGAGTGGACGAGAAGCAAGGAGATTAAGGGCTCAGGTGCTCGATTTGGAAAGCTCTGTTCTAAGGAGTAAGAATGCAAACCATTACCAAATGCAAAAACATAAGCGAACCTCTCTCCAAAGAAGCTCCAAAGCTAAATTGATACTGTGATCCTTCAAAAAATGGGATCGGAAAACCAAATTCGGGAAATATATTAAAAAACTAATAGCTCCTGCACACAGAACGCGATAACGCTTGCCGCACGGCAAATTGTTGCTAGCCTATAATTCTATGTTCTCAAGTCGGTCTCACTTTGCAAAATTTCTAAAAATGATGTAATGCTACTTCCACAAAAGTTAGTTTTGTCGCGCGGTAGAAATTACATATTTATTACTTCCGAATAAGCGAGATGTTGATTGGCTGTCGTGCCAATTTCCGCGTTGCCGCGTTCTGTGTGTAAGAGCCATAAGATAAAATAGGAAGTTTATCCTTAAGTATCTTAATGAATTTCCATAAATTGTTATAACACCTTTGCATGCCATATTAAAATTGGGAGCCTTCTTAAAAAAATCTTTTTATTTTTTTCGATATTTGGATAAAAGTATAATAAAATAAAAGTACAAAAAAAGTACAACAAAATACCTGCACTTGATGTTATGTTTATTTTTGTTGATATTATCGGAATTGTGTTGGTTAATTTGTTCGAATTTTTTATGTAATTATTTTAATAGTGTTGAAAATTAATTCTAACAGATTAATCCATTATTTAGTAAGATTTTGATAATTTTATCAAAATTTTTCTTATGAAACCTATGATGAGATAATAGAAGGATTCTATCCACTAGGTTCACCACCACATTCAACTTCTGACTCAATGGATGTTGAGAAAAATAATTTAAATAGCAACCAAAAAAAGTTGATTTATGGTATAAATCATAAATCAATATATGTGAGTACATTGTTTTATCCTTAATTATAGATATCACCTTCAAGAAATTTAAAGAAAGTTGTCACCTTTTTCAATGATAAATTTCAATCTAAGATGATATTCATTAACTGTTCTAAACAGCTCATCTATATAATTTTTGTTAATGGCTATGGCAACAACATCCATATTTTACATAAAAGGATAGTGCTATTGACAATTTACTGAGAGAAATTTCTTCTAAATCTTGCATCGGATACGATGGGAGATAATAAATGATAAACCCATTGGCGCATCAAAGGTTTGTTTAGAAAATTTGTTAAGCATAAAAAAGATGAAATCTAATTTTAATGCTCTAATAAATTCATCTTTAGAAGTCACCGTATTATTTTTGATGTTCTCATCTTTTATTGATGCTCTCTATCACCAGAGCGGGTCATTCGAATGAATAAAGACAAAATCTAACGATAACAGTATATCATCCTCCAAAATACTAAGATTAGAAATATTTTTTGTTAATTGGAAACTGTTGAGGAAACCTATGAAGTCGGACGCTCTTTGGCACAAGGGGAAGTGAGATGAAACTCGCTTCGCGTGAAAAGATGTGCGCCCCTAGCAGGAGGGAAGATGAAATGGAACTTCCTTCGCCTCCATTTCCCTGGAAAGTCGTATTTCCTTAAGGGAGTACTGAAGTTATCGATGTAATGCTCATTCCGTATTTTTCCAACCATTTCATTTCTCTTATACAGAATAAAAAATTCTTCTCTAGAATACAAGAAAAAATGCAAATAATTTCGGGAAAGTACAAACGTGTATGAAAATCCCCAAAAAATTATAAATTATAGTTTTCTATTTACCACGTAGGTTTTTTCGTATACAAAAATGAATTCAACTATATATTCAAATAAAAAGAATTTTCCCACATTTGAATAATTTATAAGAATATCATGAGACTTTCAAATTATGATTTTGAAGTTTATAAGAGAAATGATAGGAAAAGTATGATAAGTGCACATAATCTCGCATTCATGTGATATATAGGATATGAGCAAGAAATGTACGTAATGTTTTACTTAATGTACATAATGTTTTATTTAATGTATATAATGTATGTTTTTTCTTGATATACGTAATATTTTATTTGGAATTAAAAATCTGTTTTATCGATATCGACGAATTCGGTCGTCGCTCCAATATTCCTTTAATCAATTCAGATTTTAGTCGATAAATTTTTTCATATAAAAATTTTTTTTCATTTCCCAAAGTTAAGACTATGTTTTTTATTTCTTACATCAAAAACAATTTACGTAAAATTTCAGATTTCAATCGCAAGCAGAAATTCATTCAGAACTATAATTTTTTCATTTTTAATATATAGTTCCCAGTATAGTATTTTTTAATTATTCTTATGTAAAATTAATTTATAGCTTTACAATTTATTAATTATAATCCGGGATGAAAAATGAGTAATACATCATTTTTCATCGTTATTTTTTATAATAATGATTTGCAATTTTTTATGATAATAATAACAAAAATGAAGTTTGGGAAGAAGTTATTTTTTAAAAGTAACTTGTCACCATCACGCATTATTTATTGAAAAAAGTAATTTGTATTACTTGTAACGAGTTAAAATAAAGAGTAAAAGTAACAAGTTACAATACCTTTTAATAAATAATACGTAATAATGACAAGTTATCTTTCAAAAGCGATTTTCCTAATCTTAGCTTTTAATTAGTTATTGTTACCATATAAAAAATTGCATTGCCAAATGGTTATTATAGAATATAACGACAATAATAACTGTTCCCATTCCAATTTATGATTAGAAGAAAGTCCCCTATTATGAGATAAGTATCTAATATGAAATAGCGACATTCCGCTAAACTAATAAACGCTATTTTTTGGTTCCACCATGAATTTATTGTTCGTAGATTGAAAACCATTTAGTGGAAAATTCATTATTAGATCGTGCCTGCATAATTGCAAAAAAAGATTTTAGAATTTGGATGTCTTCAAGTTTCGTTGAGATAAGCTTTTTAAACCTTGTTTATTATTTGGCAATAAATTCTTCATGTGGTGATAGATTAAGATCGTATTAATAGAAAAATACGTGATATGTTGAATTGCTTAAGTACAGACGTTAGATTTGATGATCATAAAACCGTAAAGCATGAAAATCGTAATACATGAGATACCCAATATATTTCTAATATAAAATAATCTATGCTTCTATGTCATAGTGAAAATCGTTGCTGAAGTATAAATTGTATTGTAATTGTATTGTCAATAATAGAAAAGACAATCGAAATAAACATTGAGTGCCTGTTTCTATGATGCTTGGTTCCAATTACCTGAAGACGAGTTAGCTAGGTATAATGGCATCACATATTCATTTTGCACTAGCTATGTTTATTTGTATTTTAGAAACATTAAATAAAGTTTTTTAATTGCAATATTGATGTACTTTGCGTTTTATTATTGATTTCTCGGGATATCTCATATTAGGAGCACAATTTTTTGACTTTGCAATTTGCTCACTTTTTTATCTAAAAATTGTTAGCCTTAAGTTTTCGCGGTACCACATCTTATAATGCTTTCTCTCTCAGGTTGCGAATACATAAGCGTTTAAAAATTACGAGCATCCTTATCTACAATTTTTGATAAGTCATTTAAAAAAAATAAACATTATTTAGCAAGAAACGTGTTCTTTAATGATAATTCGACAAAAATCGGCAAAAAATACGATCCTGGCATGTATATAAGGTGTCCCAGAATGATCGTCAAATATTTCGTGTACTGATAAAGCGGATTAAACTGAATCAAAAAGTTCTGCTCCATTTGCAAAAAATCTTGTACCAGTGTTTTTGCAATTTTTTGCAATAGTTTACAAGATATAAATTATTAAAAATCGCTGAATATTAGTAATTCAATAATTTTTTTATTATCAACTTTACAGAAAAACAATAAGTGACAAAAATTGTTTATTTTCTTTTTACATTGAAGTCTAAAAATTTATTTAGAATTTTTTAGTATCGCATTTTCTCATGTTGGTAAAAATAGTTGCCAATATATGTATAATTTTCTCATATTGGTAAAAATAGTTGCCAATATATGTATAAAAAAATACAGTACTGAAAGTTGATCAAAATTCTGAAAAATTCTCTCTATGAGAAGAAATTAAACAATTTTTATCTCTTGAATACTCTATAATATAGGAACGCTCCTGAGCGTCACGTATGTGCCGTCGAGTCAAGAGCGGTAATAGGGGAACAGTAAGTAGTCGCCCATCTAGAAATTAGCTCAAAATATGCATCTAGTGCCGAGCACTGTTTTAACAGATCGATCAAATAAATCTTAGCAAAATTTTTAATTTAATACTAACAATAAGTTGTGATATCGTTTCATAAAGAGTCTGTGTTATTATTGATGTCTTTTAAAAATATTTTTTATTTTATAAAATACTTATTATGTATTTATATTCAATTGGATATTGTTTTGTTAGTATTAAAAGATCTCAAATGTTACGAGTAGTCAAACTTGTTATCACAGTATAATCAGTAGAGACACTCAGCGAAAAAAATGCGTGTTCGCGCAGGTATGCTTGCACAGCTTTTGTTTTGGGTCGAATCAATGAAATGCAAGATGACAAGAACGTACATATTAATATTACACAGATCTCGTGTGAGATAGATATCCGTAGCAAAAGAAGACAATTTAAGAGCTGCGCCATAAATATTTCAAAAAAATGGATTAAAAAAGAAAAGTTATGTTACGTGCAGTATTAAATAATGTAATAATAATAGTAAAAAATTCACAATGCACTTTTTTTCGTTATCCCAAAGATATCGTAAGATAAGATTTTATAATTTATAAAAAGTAAGTAGTTTATGCTAGGTTAACTTAATTAAACATAATCAAATGTAATTTTGTGAAAAAAGATAATATTTTTACATTGATTATGTTTACACGGCATCTTTAATTATGTTTTTTAGAGCAAAGCAATGGAACATTGGGGCATTATATCCTCTTTCGGTCCTGGATTTTTCAAATATTAACATGGGATGCTCACGTGACTGCGACACAGAGATCAAAGGTGTCGACACCGAAGTATCCCTCCTGATTATACTGTGCTTGTTACTATCTCTACAAGTTGTTCGGAAATTCAACAGACTACACTCGTAGATAGCCAGAATGACCTAAACTGAGTCGAAACATCCTTTACCATTTTACAATTTTAGTAATAGTTAATAAGATGTTAATTATTAAAAAGTCGAATATTGAATAGAATTTTTTCTTAGAATTTTTTCAGAATTTTTTATCAACTTTTTAGTACTGCATTTTTTTATTGGCAACTATTTTTACCAACGTGAGAAAATAAACTATTAAGAAATTGTGAAAAAATTCTAAAAAAAATCTCAGAACTTTATGAGAAAAAAATAAACAATTTTTGTCTGTTGCAGTTTTTCTGTAAAGTTGATATTTGAGAAAAAAATTATTGAAAACCAATATTCGGCAATTTTTAGTAATTAATATTTTGTTAACTATTGTGAAAATTGCAAAATAGTAGAACTTTTCGACTCAGTTTAATCTGCTCTACCTGTCCACAAATGTGGTCGATTAAATTTCTGAACCCTATACATATAATACGTATATCATATACGTACACCATATACATATAATACGTATTATGTTTGAAAGTTTTATATTTTTGTATTCCTACAATAAATATATTTATTTTATAAAATTGCATTTTTTTTCTTAAGCATTGAAAATCGATATTCTCAAGATATCATATTTATCATAGTGGTCTATAAAGATATTCTAGAATGATTTGAAGAAATAATATTGTACTATATGTACTTGTATAAGATAATCTTAGATGAGCAAAGTAAATTTCGAAAAATCTTGGGTAATCTTGGAAAATATGACATAATTTTAAATATTCTAAGGTAATCGTGAGTAATATGAGTTAGTATTTGATAATTTGAAATAATTTGAGGTAATATTAGGTAATGTTAAGTAATACGAGGTAATTTAAATCCGTATCAAGGACAATTTTTGTACAATCATTCGTGACTAACCCCCCTAAATCATTATTGATTAATGAGTAAGTAAATGAAAGTAAATGTAACGTAAAAATAACAGGACACAAAAGTACTCAATAAGTTATTGATGGTATTTTATTTTGGTTTAGAACGAGGGAGTGCTTTGCATAGCTATCAAGATGACGTGTGTATTCGTAAAAGAGATTCAACATCATCTATATAAAGCGGAGATGTTTAAATCATTTAAATCATTTTTATGCATTTATTTTTATGCTTTTCACTACATCATGGCGATAATCATTTTTTTCAGGGTGACTACTAATTAATCGATCTATATGATAGAAAGTTTTAATGATTGATTAAATTACTTTACGAAGTAATAGGATCAAATAAATTTAATAAATTGCCCTATTAGATAAATTGTTAAATTAATTTCACTCGAAGACAAAAATCTCCTGATTTTATCCTGAAATTGTTATTATCAACAATTTATTGAGTCCTGTTTTATAAAATAGTTCAGTAAAATATTAAAATCAATTTATTTTACTGTAGATTTATTCATTATGCTGATAAAATTATTTTAATTGATGATACAATTAAGTTCGCGTACTAACCCAGTGAGAAATGGAATCGACATGAAATAATGAAATCGATTTGACATCGATTTCATTATTTCTCACTGAGTTTAGTTAATTTAACCCTTACAAAAAAAATCGAATTAGGCATTGGCGGTTCGAAATAACACTCAAGTGTTAATCTTCAAAATGAAGATTTATTTGGAAGTTAACACTCAATTTAAGTGATATTTCGGATCGCTAACGCCTAATTCAGTATATTTTTTCGTAAGGAAATAAATATTTTACAGAACTGAATGTTTATTAAATATTAAAGATTAAAATGTTTCTTGACACAACCCAACAATTATTAGCACTCTGAGATTGAGTTGATTTACCTCAATTCGAGTTAATTTAATTAATCATTTTTATACATTTTTACCGTGTTTTATTTATACGTGTAATGAAACACGTTCCTCGTAAAAGGGCATGTCGTGCAGTAAATAATCTTTTTGTATTATATTCTTTTTGTAGGCTTTGTAACGTCTCTTCTTGATACGTTGCCTTTTGATACGATTTGTAAAGGATTAGTATGGTTCCGATTCGATTTGGTATCCGACTTGCAAGAATACAAAGCGGGAAGAAGTCGCTAGGATAAAAACAGATTTTCTCGTCGTATAGTCGAGAAGACCTCGCATCTTATTTCGCGTCACTTTATGAGACAGTCATTCATTATCAGCGAAATACAAATCTCTTCGTCTTCTCTTCTATCGACTGCATAGAAATTACTATATGTCAATTTAAGCACAGTATTAAAAACGCTGAAAATCAATATCAATGATACGGAGTGAGAATCGGTTCGTGAGAACCCTCGCGTGTCCTCTCTGTATCTCGAGAAAAATCTCAAGGTTAACTCCGTGCTCCTTCGTTTTACGATCACAATGCGCTGCGAAAGCGTTTCCTGCTCCACGATCAATAAAATCATCTCCCATACCCCTTGCAGAACGCAAACGCAAAGTACACACGAGGACACAAGAGAGTCGCAGTGTGCACTATGTACACTGTATGAACGTATGTGTGCTGTGACAAAGCCCAAGCTACGAGAAACACATCAACGTACACCATCACCACACTACTACTACTATTACTATTACTGCTATCATCACTCTCTAGAAAAGATGAAAATTAAGTCGAAGTTAATTTCTCGCAACTCTCCTTCCTTCTCTCTCGTGATGAATCGACTGATTTCTTTTTTTTATCTTTTGCAGCGCATAAAAATGAGATAGAAAAAAACGCTGGAAAAAATGGACATTCGCGAAGCAGAAAGAAAAACAAAAAAAGAGAAGAAAAGAGAGATAATACAAGAGAAAAAGTATTTGTCATTCTGCAAGGGAGAATCCCTGTAAACGAAATAACAAGAGTCGCGCAAAGTGTTAGCAGATATATCGACGTAAAGTTGAGAGAAAAGTAAACGAGTGAACTAGTTGGCGTATCAGTCGAGTAGAATTATTAATGCCCTGCTTGAAGTTATGGAATGTTTTGTAAAAGCGAGATATTCCGCGTAAGTATCTGATTCGCGGACACGCGAATCAACACGAATAAAACTGTAATATATTATTACATTAATAGGAAGACGACACTTTTCCAATCCCTGAAGATCTTCACTCCCGAGCGTATTCTATCCGCAGAAACGCTTCGTGACGTAACTAACACTCCCCAGTGTTCTAATTACGCGCTTTCGCATCGCGTTTACCATATATCCATTAACACCATTTTATTCAGAGTCTAGTATTTCATGATTTCGCTTCTTCCTGTTGCAATTCCACAATCCTCTCAAAAGAAAGAGATACTGAAAAAAAGAAAAAGAGAAAAAGAGAGTGTGTGAAAGAAATTAATTAATTGATTGATTGAGCGTTTATTGCAGTTCTTAGAGGGCGAGCCCTCTAAGAATTATGTGTACACAAGGTACAGTAAGCAGTACAATAAGGAGATTAATTTTAACAACGATATTGAGGTAAGCAATGATTAAATAGTAATATTACGTACGACATTAGATGAAAATGGAAATAAAAGATACAAAAAAATAAAAATAAAAATAAACATAATAGTAAAAGTGAGTAAAGGGTAAGCAAGCAGAATTTAGGGCTTATAGATAATAATAGTTTAAAGCATAGAGTTAATTGGATGAAGAGCAAATGTAGGCAAAACAATATTGAAACTTAAATGCGAATTAGGATGATATTCTAGCGTTTCCCGATGCTGCAGATGATAGAAGAGGGCGTGCTTGGAAGAAGAGAGAGATTCCGATTTCCTGATTCTATAATACTAGGAAGAGGACTCTATGTTGAAAAAGCAGCATAAATAAATGAGTGTTGATAAGATGATGAGAATGATAAGATCAAGAGAGACACGGGAAGAGGCTCGAGGTCTCGAACAGAAATTTAGTTTATCGGCCAGGTAGCTCGAGGAATCCCGAATTTAAGGATTGAATATAGAAAACAGCCAAATTGATACTCTCTTCTATCATTTGCGATCAACTAACCCAGTAAGCCATAATAGTGTGATATATGATCTTCACGCAGATTGAATATGAAACGCATGCATGCATTCATCAAATACTTGATCTTAAGTCTCTGCTGATCTGTCAGATTTATGAAGATTGCTGAACAGTAATCGAAGAAAATCAGAGGGGAAGAGAAAGAGAGAGAGAGAGAGAGAGAGAGAGAGAGAGAGAAGAGAGAGATAAGAGATAAATAGATAGTATATACGTTATTATGTAGTTGTCTACTAGAAGTAGAGGATCCTCTACGAAGATAGACTCGACTAAAGTATAATAACTAAAT
>NW_012130093.1:3189124-3191495 GCF_000143395.1 Atta cephalotes | reverse complement strand
AATAAAGAATTACAAAAAAATAAAAAAAGAAAAGAAATTACAACAACAAAATAAGACAAAGAAGGTTATATTACTAAAACGTTTGGTGTCTTTTGGTGCTTAATAAATATATATATATATATATATATATATATTTTGCATGAATTTTATAACTTTCAGTTGAAACAAGCTACGATTACTTGTCGGATTTGAAAGACAATCCTAAATTAAAGCTGCAGTACATAATGTAAATTGACAAGTAATATTTAACAATGATGATGCTAATAAACATCTTTAAAACACCGTAAATTCTTTACGATGTTTTAAAGATGTTCACCATAAAGATATAGATAATTGTTCGCAGCTCGAGTTCGTTGCATCACATGAACGGCCCACAGGTTTACCATTTCGCGAAATTATCGCGATACCTGTTCACATCGTTATTGTCATCGTCGTCTGGCGCACCACCAAACGCGGAACTTGGTTCTCGTGGTAAAACATCGAATTTATAATGCAAACATATAATATGTACACACGAGACGTAGCAGTGTCAGTGATCGACACGCGGCACGATTATTCTTTCTTGTTTTATTTCGTTTACATTCATTACACAAAACGCGCAATTGTGATTCATGGCCAGCAAATTTTGCCAAAATGGATTCCACGAATATGACACAGATGATTTTCGAACATGACGCAAGTTCGTAGGATACAATCCGGTACATAGTTGCGACTTTCTTGTCGGAGACTCCATTATTTTACTGATCGATTGCCTATCAAAATTGTATCTTGTAGTGCATTCTTTAAAAAAAGAAAGTTATCAAGATTTATACCTACAATGTAGGATATCCGGTAAGTTTTGAACTCTACCTATGTAGGTACTAAATTGAATAAAAGTCCTCTATTGTTTTACAATTTTCGCTATTTTTTTTAGTTACTTAATGAGCAAAATATTTAAAATCGATGCATAAAACAACTTTAGGATATCTTTACCATAAACAAATCTTCATTAAAAAAATCTTTAAGAAATTTTTAAGATATTTCATAAAAATATTTAAAAATTATTTGCCTTATGCGTCGAATTTATCCGCTTATTCAACAACGTTAGAAATTAATATCTCGTTAACTATTGCAAAAATTGCAAAATGGTAGAGAACTTTTCGAGTCAGTTTAGTCCGCTTCATCTACATAAGCGTTTCATCAAAATTTACAGAACATTATATACAATTTTGATAGGCAATCGATCTCCGGCAGAATAATATGAGAATGGAATCTCTAGCAGGAAAGCGGTTTTTAATTCAGTATAAATCTCATTTTCATCGGACAATTGACAACATGGCGTCTTTTGATGATCTACTTTGAAGAACAATTTGATGAAAATAGTGACAAAATTGAATTCAATTTAATTCAATTTAATGTCAATTTATAATAAATGCCATAAATTAATTTTTAAACTAAAACTTTAAACATATTAATAATATGCTTCATATTTTGTATATTTGTATATATTATTTACATATTTTCTGCAATTATAATCACTCTACTGTATATATTTCAATTGAAATTCTATAATTTCCAGAAATTTAGATAATCGAAAATGTGCTTTAAAATCTATTTGAATCTATATAAAATCTATATTATAAAAGCGTTATTCTTGAAAAGAAATTATCGATTTTTATGTTCTTAACGTTTACATTTAATTAATAATAAATCCATATTACTATCATCGTTGTTCATTGATCACTGAAGATGAAGAATTAGAAAAGGAAGAAGAGATTCTTTGAAGATTTTTTTATTTAAATTATAATATTGCGCGCGCGCGCGCGCGCGCGCGCGCGCGTGTGTGTGTGTGTGTGTGTGTGTGTGTGTATTTCTACATTATAATGCCCATACAAAGTTAACCAATAATCGTTATTAATATTTTAAATTAAAAAATATATCTCTATCTATGTTCAATCAGAAATTTCATCAATTTTATCAGTCCATCGACTAAATTAGTCGATAGATCTGATGCAATGATTTCAATACTGTAAATAAAAATACATTAATATATTTAATCGATAAATAAAAGAACTCTTTGATTCATTTCGCTTCATGCGATTGATATCAATCGATCAATTAAAACCCAAAGATAGCAACCACAGTTTAAGGATATACAGTAGGAACAAGATCCCGTTTTCAGCCGCGTATATTTGCTTGCGCATCATAAGCGGCATGTTGTTGAGTATCAATCTCAAAGCAGAGAACCCATAGTTTCTCCGTTACAACAATCGCGCCATGACATATCGCTTCACTTGTCATAGCGACGAGACACTGCTGTGTCTCCTGAATAGCCGATTACAGCAATTAATTTTATGCAATGCGACTGTGCATGACTGTACCTGATCATCAA
>NW_012130093.1:3184341-3187212 GCF_000143395.1 Atta cephalotes | reverse complement strand
TGTGTGTGTAGAATATGATCCGATACATTATTATTGGTTATGTTCCAAATTTATTGCCAGCACTGAAAATTTGCAGTTTATGTTACTATAGATTTTTAGTACCGGCAGTCAATTTTGGAACATAGCTATTATCTCACGATCCCGTGAGATGTGTTTTTTAATGCGACAGCACCTATTTCACAGTCATCGACCGATTCGTGTTTTATGTTTGCACACGAAGATGCCAGAGCATCGTGTGCTCATTGGAAAAAGAAGTTTTCAACCCGTCCGAGATTATTTTTCTTAGCTATTAAAAAACAGACTATCTGCTTAGAAGACCCAAGGAATAGTAACTCATTACTTGTAATGAAGTTACAAGTTATTTTTTTGATAATTTTACTGGTAATTACGTTACTTTTTTTTTATAATTGTAACGGTAATGTAGTTTTATATTTTTTGTTAACGGTAACGAATTTTACAGTTACTTTTATCATTACTTTGCATATGACTGAACACGGTTCAATTGGACACAAGCCATTCTTAAGACTAGAAAGCCTCTAGGCACTCCGCTGTGATTGATGGTCGTCAATTTTAAAAAGTAACGAAAAAATAACAAAAAGTTAGGGTGATTCTTATTTGCGTTGCACGCATTAAGTGTGTAGATCACATATTCAATGAGCTGTGCACATTAGGCATCCAGAAGCAACCGCTCATTGAGCGCTCAATTAGCGGTGCTTCTGAATACATCCATTAATATCGTTCCGTTTCGATAATGCACATGATAATGTACGCTTGGAAACGGAACGACTTATCATGCGCAAATAAAAAGTGGATGCCACTATGGATGACAATAAGATATTTATTATTGAGGAGATTACGATACGAGATTGTATATATTTTAATAGAGTTTAATAGACTTTGAGTCGCTGTCACAGCAGTTTCTCTCGGTTGACAAAAAGAATGAGAATTTCGCTACTTCAATAATGATTGGCAATTCAATTAAATAACTTTCCATTATTATTTCACTATAAATCCGAGCAAAAGGCTTTTGAATTTTTTTTAAATGCATCAACTTCGCATTAAACACTTCACGTTCGAGCTGCTGTAGCTGATGTACGAGAAGTAGAGAGAATCTAAGAAAACCTGTGCGCTATCAGTATTCATTGATGCGCGCATTGATTGAAATGGAATAGTTCTCTATGTAGTCATCATAGTAATCTATGCGTATTATGCGTATTATGCGTGCAACGGAGCGCACTCTTACTTTCTCAAGCAATGATAACTGTAACGAATTATTTTTAAAAATTAATTTTCCATTTCCTAAGAACATCCTCTTCTTTTTCTAACGCGAAAAAGAAAAGTGTATATCCTCGATAACGATATAAATAAACGTCCGTCAAGATTTGCAGCGAGAATGTGCAATGAATTTGGGTATACGATTATGAATGTATAATATATGGTATACTGTCGACAATCAGTGCATTCAGAACAGACAACCGCTCATTGAGCGCTTAGTGAGCTCTTGCATCTGATTGGCATATTTCGTTAGAACTAAAAATATAGACAAATTCAACAGATTCAAGAACTCACTGAACGTTCAGTGAGCGGTCATAGGTCACTAAATAGGTGCATCCAGAAGCTCGAGCGCTTCAACCATAAGAAATTAGCCAATCACAGTTATGAAAAAAATAATCAACTACGACACAGAATATGAAAAAAATAATCAATTACGATTTGTTAATTTCTTACGGTTTATGATTTCCAACCCTATTGTAGAACAGGCATAAGTCGCATAAAGTCAGTCAGATAAAGTCGTTTCTGTGTCGCACAGGTAACCTGTTGCCAGACGTGAACACATCTATGTGTAAACAATGCCGGACGAAACGGTATGTGACCGCGCGCGATCGATAACGAACTGCTAGCCGCTGCTGTTGCTGTTGCTACTGTTGCTATTGCTCGGAATGCTCGACCGGGCCAGCTTGGCGGGCTCGGACGGCACTAAATGACGATATCGACGATTAGAGATGTGCTGGACAGGCGCAAATTGGCGCAAATTTGTGCGGATAAGCATCCTGGGATGATAAGCGAACGGTAGATATTCGGGATCGTAGATGAAAGGAAAGGAGGAGATTCCATCGCAAAAGGAAGTTACGTACCATTAAAAATATGAACTCAAAATACCGCGGCTGTGGAGGCATCGCATATAAACTGTCTTGCCGTTTGGGATCTACGTCAGTCTCTCTCGGAAATAGAATTTCACGATGGTGACGCGAAAGCTTGACCGTCGTACGTACAATTCGGACTGCGCGCGCGAGTCTTCTATGTTTTCGAACAAGACCGCGTATCACCCGTGTACCCTCAGCAGCATGGGTATTACATCGAAATGCGCAAAGTATACACGCTATTTTCTCCGTCTTGTCGGTCGTGAAGGAAAGACGAGTCTGTCCTCGCGTGCATATTTATGCGCGCTGCGTTTCGAACGGAATCGAATAACAAAAATAAATGAAAAAATAAAGGAAAAAAAGAGACTTCGCAGAGAGCTAATTGCGGACGACAAACAGCTCTTGCGAGCTGAGCGAAAACAATGAAAAGCAGTTTACCTGTAGACTATCGATGAGCTTCAGTTCTTTTCCGCGAAGAGAACGGGCGAGTCCGTTTGCGCACCAATAACACCTCACGCCATAAACTTCCCTCCCGATGACGAAGCGGCCCTCCCCCTAAATTTAGAAAATCGCCACCGATCGCTGCAAGCTGCTCGCCTCGTCTCTTCTCTTCTCTTCTCTCCTCTCCTCTCCTCTCCTCTCCTCTCCTCTCCTCTCCTCTCCTCTCCTCTCCTCTCCTCTTTCTTGTCTCACGAGAAGACCTCGCGGAAATCGTTACATTCTCTATCTA